>NC_025994.2:92533506-92685680 GCF_000442705.2 Elaeis guineensis | reverse complement strand
CTTATGTTTGCTGTGCTTACTTTTCTTTACTTGTTCTTTGTGCCATTTACTACATTCCTTCTTTTGTGTTTGAATTTATTTTTATTGAATATCAACCCACTTCACTCGATCTCTTTAGCACATTATTTTAGTACACTAATCTTTTAAAATTTCTAAAAAACCAATTCACCCCCCCTTCTTGGGCTCCATTTCTAGGCAACAATGGTATCAGAGTCCGGTGCTCTAGTCCTTGCTTGATTTATCCATCAAGAGCTAAAAATCTATGACAGCCCAATTTGGCACATCTCTAGCGAGAGGCAATCATAACTGATCTCTACTTTTTAATAGATCAAACTACACCTATTGAAACTCAGATGAAATTTTTTATACAAGCACATGACTATGACATGTGGAGTGTCATAATAAATGGACCACACACACTCATTAAATTAATTGATGGTGTATCTCTCCCTAAGCCGGAAGATGAATGGGATGAAATTGATAAAAAATGACTCAGCTTAATGCTAAAATCATGAATATTTTATATTATACTTTGGATGCTAATAAATTTAATCATATTTCATATATAATTCAGCTAAAAAAATTTAGAATATGTTAGAAGTCACACACGAAGGCACAAACCAAGTAAAAGAATCTAAGATCAATATGCTTGTGCACAACTATGAACTATTTAAAATAAAATCTGAAGAATCAATACTCAAATGTTCACTCATTTCACTGACATCATAAATAGTTTAAAAAATCTTGGCAAATATTATTCTAACAGTGATCTTGTGAGAAAATGCTCAGGTCCTTACAAGATCATGGGAGGCAAAAGTCACTGCAATCCAAGAGGCCAAGAATTTGAATACTCTACCATTGAGGAGCTGCTTGGATCCCTCATGACTTACGAACTGACTATGAAGCAACACACTGAAGAGAAAATTGAAGAAAGAGGACCATAGCTCTCAAGTCGATAGCTCAGGAAGAAGAAGACACAGAAAAATCAGACAATAGTGAAGAAGATGAGGACTTGGCCCTGATCACCAGAAAGTTCATATTCATAAGAAAAAAAATAAGGACAAGGAGAAGATCACTAGTCAAGGGGGAGCCGAGCAAAGAAAAGAAAATGAACAGCCCATCATCTGCTATGAATGCAAAAAGCCGGGCCATTTCAGTTCAGAATGCCCCCAGCTCAAGAAAGATCAAAAGAAGTTCAAGAAGAAGAAGGCCATGATGGCTACATAGAGTGACAGTGTTAACTCCACCACTGACGAAGAATCTCATGAAGAAATCAATCTGTGCCTTATGGCATATGAAACTGAGTATCATCTGAAACTCAACCTGAATTTACTTATGATGAACTGTTAGAAGCTTTAATGAACTTTTAAATGACCTAAAAGAATTAGATACTAAAAATAAAAATCTGAAATCAAGAAACCATGTATTAACTAAGAAAATAAAAAAGTTGATAAGAAATAAAGAATTAGAACTAAAGAATCAGTCTCTAATAAAAAAAAAGGATGAACTTTCTAGTCAAAATGAAACTCTTGTAAAAGAAAATCAAGATCTAAAAGAAGAGGTAATCAAGTTGAAACCTATAGTTGATAGATTTATACTAAGATCAAACAAACTTTAAATGATTATTGATAGTCAAAAAGCTGTATATGATAAAGTCGGATTTGGCTATGCATCAAAATTATCAAATATCACTTATTTTAAATATGGCAAGGTAGGGCACAAAGCTTATACATGTTTATCAAATAAATTTGATGATAGAAATGTTAAGAAATATGAGTTTCAAAAGAAACCATTGTGACTAACTCCAAAGGACCCAAGTTAGCTTGGGTACCTAAAGTTAAAACTTGATTTCATGTGTGCAGGTGTGTCTTGCATCCTAAGCAACAAAATAAAAGTGGTAACTTGATAGTGGATGCTCAAGATACATGACTGGTGATGAATCTCAATTCATCACATTGGAAGCCAAAAATGGAGGGATGGTCACCTTTGGAGATAATGGCAAAGAAAAAATTATCGATATTGGTAACATTGGTATCACTCCTTTCACTTGCATTAAAAATATTTTACTTATAGATAGTCTTAAGCATAACCTTTTAAGTATTAGTCAATTATGTGATAAAGATTACAAAGTAGTTTTTGAATCATCTATGTGTATTATAAGTAGTCCTTTTGATGATAGCACTAGATTCATTGGGCATAGGCATGGTAATATTTACATAGTTGATTTGGATAATCTTTTCATATAAAACATGCAATGTCTTATGGCCATGAATGCTAAAAATCAATGAGACTAGTTGGCCTTTAGCACCGTAGGCTTACACATATTAGTATGCACACACTTTCTAAAATTATTAAAAAAGATTTAGTTGTTGGTTTGCTAAAAATTAATTTTAATAAAGATAAAATTTATGATGAATGTATATTAGGTAAACAAACAAGAGTTTTCTTTAAATCTAAAAATATTGTTTCAACTTCTAAACCGCTAGAACTCTTGCATATAGATTTATTTGGCCCTACAAGGATAACTAGTCTAGGAAGAAAAAGATATGATTTTGTAATCATTGATGATTTTTTATATTTTATTTAGATTTTATTTTTAGCTTCTAAGGATGAAGTATTTTCAATATTTTTTAAGTTTTATCGAAAAGTTTCAAATGAAAAAGTTTGCCAATTATTTCTATTCGAAGTAACTATGGCACTAAATTTGAAAATAAAAATTTTAAAAACTTTTGTGATGAAAAAGGCATAGATCATAACTTTTCAGCACCTAAAATATCTCAATAAAATAGAGTTATTGAAAGAAAAAATAGAATCCTAAAAGAGATGGCCCGTACCATGTTATGTGAAAGCAAGTTCTCAAAGTATCTTTGGACAGAAGTAATTAACACAACATGTTACATTCTAAACCATGCCTTAATAAGATCAATTTTAAAGAAAATACCTTATGAATTATGGAAGGATAGAAAACCTAATATAGGTTACTTTCATATTTTTGGTTGTTGATATTTTATTTTGAATAATGACAAAGATAGCCTAAGTAAATTTGATGCTAAACTGATGAAGCTATCTTTCTTGGCTACTCCACTTCTAGCAAAGTCTTAGAGTATTTAATAAAAGAATACTAGTAGTGGAAGAGTCAATTTATGTTGTCTTTGATGAAACTAATGATCTTCCATCAAGAAAGAGAGAGTGCTGATGATGCAGGTATTATAGAAGATGGAATGAAAGAGCTCACTCTCAATGATTCAAATGAACAAAATAAAGATCAGATGGATGAAAAATAAGAGGATGAAAGAATCAATGATCAGAACATTCAAGAACAACCTCCAGACACAGGTAATCTCTCAAAGAAATGGAGGTATGTCCATAATCACTTTAGAGAATTAATAATTGATAATCTGACACAAGGAGCAAGAACTAGATCTTCACTTAGAGATGTTTGCAACTATGTAGTTTTTGTTTCACATCTAGAACCTAAAACAATAGATGAAGCTGAAAAAGATCATAACTGGATAATGGCCATGCAAAAAGAGTTAAATCAATTTGAAAAAAATAATGTATGGATACTAGTTGCTAGACCTAAAAATCATCCTATAATAGGAACTAAATAGGTATATAGAAATAAATTAGATGAAGATGAAAATATAATAAGAAATAAAACAAGATTAGTTGCTAAAAGATATAATCAACAAGAAAAATTGATTTTGATGAAATATTTGCTCCTGTTGCTAGATTAGAAGCCATAAGAATGTTACTTACTTTTGCTTGCTTTATAAATTTTAAATTATTTCAAATGGATGTCAAGAGTGCTTTTCTAAATAGATATATTGCTAAAGAAGTATATATAGAACCACCTCCTGGTTTTGAAAATCATAAACTTTCAGATTATGTATTTAGGTTAAACAAAGCTTTATATGGGTTAAAACAAGCTCCTAAAGCTTGGTATGAAAGATTAAGTAAGTTTTTATTAGAAAATAAATTTTTAAGAAGAAAATTGATACTACTTTTTTTATAAAAAGAAAGAACAAAGAAATTCTTGTTATACAAATATATGTTGATGATATTATATTTGGGTCTACTAATGAAGATCTATGCCAAGAGTTTACCAAGTTCATGCAGGGGGAGTTCGAGATGAGCATGATGGGAGAACTCAATTTCTTCTTCAGATTTTAGATTAAACAAATGAAGGAAGAAATCTTCATCACCCAAAATAAGTACACAAGAGAATTATTAAAGAAATTTGGAATGGAGAGCTCAAAAATTATAAGTACACCTATGATCCTTTTTGTAAATTAGAAAAAGATGAGCATGATAAAAATATTGATTCAAAACTCTATAAAGGCATGATAGACTCTTTATTATATCTAACTATTAGTAGACTTGATATAATATTCAATGTATGCATGTGTGCTAGATATCAATCAAATCCTAAGAAATCTCACTTAAATGCTATTAAAAAGATCTTTAGATACTTAAAAAGAATACAAAATCTAGGTCTTTGGTTTTCCAAATAATTTTTTATGAACTTAATAGGTTACTCAGATGTAGACTTTGCTGGATGCAAATTTGATAGAAAAAGCACTAGTGAAATTTACCAATTTCTAGGAGTAAACTTAATCTCCTGATTTAGCAAGAAGCAAATTCAGTGGCTTTATCTATGGTCGAGGTCGAATACATTATAACTAAAAGTTGCTGTGCTCAAATCCTATGGATTAAGCAATAGCTCATAGATTTTGGTATTGAACTTAAAAATATCTCTATAAAATGTGATAATACTAGTGCCATCAATTTGACCAAAAATCTAATTTAACACTCTAGATCAAAATATATTAAAATTAGACATCATTTCATAAGAGAACATAATCAAAATAATGACATAATACTTGAATACATAAATACTAAAAATTAATTTACTAACATTTTCACTAAAGCACTTAATGAAAATAAATTTTATGAAATTAGAAGAGAATTGGGCATCTTAGACCCTTCTGCTTGAATTTCAATCATAATTTCACTCTCCAAATTTATTTAAAATTTTTTGACTTTATTATCTTAATTTTGAGAGTCATCTATCATTTTTTGAAAATTTTTTAAGATAATTAAAAATCATCAATGCTATTCAGATATCTTCTTTAATTTTTTTTATTGAAATATTCAATCAAAAATCATATCAAAATTTATTTAGACTCCCAATGACCCTCTCAACTCGATATGATCAATTTTAAATTTTTTAGTTTGATTTTTCTCTTTTTTTTAAAATAATTTCTCCATCGCCTGATGCAATCCTGGATGGGGTGTCCCATGAGGCATCCCATTCATGCGGGTAGGCTCTCTTTAAGTGAGCCGACTCGAATCCTATTTCATTAAAAAGGGGTTTCGGGATGTCTCAAATCCAAAGACTCTTCTTCTCCCTCTCATCCTAACCTAGAAACCTCATCTTCTATCTCCCAAAAAACTCCAAAATCTCTCAAAATCGAGATCTACTCTCCCCAAATTTACTGCTTTCATGGCTCATTTTCTTGATTTCTCCAAATTCCAAATCCTAACCCTCAAATCCGTGAGAAACTTTCCAAAAATTATTTTCTCCACTTAGTTTCACTTCAATCCGCATCCTTCTCCACCCTCTGACCACTATCCACCATCTTCTTGGACATGCCCCCAAAGTAAAAATTCCACAAAGAAGAAAGTCAGTGAGATCCGTAGAAGCAGAAGAAAGGAGGAAGAAGGCAGCACATGAGCCGACCCAAGCATCTCCTCCAGTAACTCCAAGTAAGATTCCATTATCTGCAAGGAAGGTTGCTTTGGGTAGAAATGTATATTTTAAATTTTTGAGACATGATGGTTTTTCAATTGAAGATAAACTAGTAAAGCAAGGGTAGAAATCTTTTCTAAATTTGTCTGAACTAGTTTATATTGATTTGATGAAAGAGTTCTACTCAAATTTGATTTTCACTAAGGCTGTTTTGAGGTCTACTGTAAAGGGAGTCCAAATTGTCTTAAATGCACCTAGACTAAGTAGACTACTTCAGTTGCCTTGTGAGGATAGTTGTTTAGATGAATTGCCTAAGAAGGAGATTGGACTTAGGACCATACTAGGGAGAGATGATGTGGAAGGGCTCTTGAAGATTGAGGCCAAAGATCTTAATGTGGAGATAAGACTACTCCACCACATAGTGTCTAGGATTTTCTTCCCCAGAGGGGGAAGATATGATCTGACGACGGAGAGAGACATTTGTCTGATGCACCATGTAGTTTCAGAGACTCCTCTGAACCTTTTCTTCATGATGATAGATGCCATGAGAGAAGCCTTGAACAGATCCAAGGCTCCCTTGCCCTACGGTATGGCCCTTACTGTTATTTTCAAAGAGTCAGGAGTTAATTTTGAGGGAGTGGTTGTTTGTAGACTGTCATATACTGACACCTACAATAACTACTCTCTTAGATGCATGGATTTTGTGAGAGTTGATGGCCGATGGGTCAAAAGTCGAGCTACAGTTATTGAGGAGGAGAGTGATGAGGAAGAGGAGCATGCTGAGGGGGAGGGTCTATCTTCTCTTTTGCCCAAGCTGAATTCAGCTGATCACTATGTTTCAGAGCCTAAGATAGGACCCTCAGTCAGAGTCCTCCCATCTAGTCGTACCATATCTACTTTTAGCTTGGGGGTGTTGATATGGGACAGCTTGCTAAGAGGGTAGCAAGGATCTTATCAGTCCAGTAGCAGCAATTCCAGGATCAGATTCTACAGTAGCTCCATCAGTTTCAGCTGTACCAAGAGTAGATTCTACAGCAGGTACAGTAGTAGGTACAGCAACAGCCACAGTAGTTTCATCCTGCCTCTTCGAGTACCTTCTCTGCTCCATCATTGGATTCATCCATTGTGCCACATATTTTCTCGTTGATGGAGCTTCTATTAGACTTGAGTATTAGATTGAAGGGTGTGGAGAGCTCCCTTCTGAGATTCAGTGGTAGGATCTTTGATTTGGAGAGAGAGATCAGACAGATAGTAGATTCTCTCTCTACTGGCGTGGGCATATCGATTTCTTCTGCACCGCAGATGGATGATCTGGCTTGAGAGATAGACAGACTTCACTCATAGCTTTGCTCTTCTCTCGAGGTGATTAGGATAGATATCAGAGACTCCAGAGATTTTGTGGCAGCTGATCTGGATGGACTCAGACTTATTGTGAGGGGTATGCTGTCCCAATTAGATGGTATTAGGACTTAGCTTCAGTCTAGATCTTCTACATCTACTGAGCCTACATTCGTATAGCCCATTGCTTTTCGTCCTCCTGCTTTTTCATCTCAGACCAGACCCTTCGATCGAGGATGAGGCTGATCCTTTGTTATCTATCTTGATTCTGTGCTCGATGCCCAATCTCTCTGACTTTATCATTTTGTATTAGATTACTTAGTTATATTTTGTAGATTGGATGTATGAGAGCTTTATGCTCATTATGACTCTTGTAACGTCTCTTTTGGTGTAAATGAATGAGGTTATTTTCATTTGACTCATTTCTCTTTGGATAAATGAATGTTTATTATCATGTCTCTTTAGATGAATGAATATTTATGAAGGAACCAGATCTAGGGTTTCAGGATTAGATCTTAAAACTTTTTCAAGATCAGGCAGCGAAAGATTAAAATAAATCAAAATTTATCTTATAAAATTAGAGAATCTCTAAATCTAAAATTCTATTATATGATTATTACATGGTATTAAATCAAAAATTAAAATATAAAAGTAAGAACTACATGTTGATTATATCAACATGTTTCTATACTACATCTAATGTATGTAAAATAGATCAGATCTATTATCTTGCAAGTTAGACATTCTAACTTTGCTGATCCAGGCTTGAGGATGATGTTGCGAGCCACACACACGTCCGGCCTCTAGGAGTCGTCCACACGAGCCCATGAATCATGATCAAAAATTCTGGTCTAGAAAATCAACACAGTATGCTAGTACTGTGCTGATCCTTCTTCGATGGTCAATCAGATGCCTCCTTCTTCTTGATTTGGACTCTTCCAAAGATGAGAAGTAGGAGAGGAGTTTTATATGAGACACTCTCAAAAAACTTACAGATGGAAGAAGGAAAGAGATGAACCCAGCAACTCTAGAAGAAGATCCTCTTCTTCTTCTCTTTGCTCTAACCCAGACACCTAGTTTTGTGTCTATTAGATCTCCATGCTTCAAGACTCTTTCTCCTTGATTTTTAGACACCCCAAAGGTCTCTCAATGCTCCGTGTTCCATAAAAATTTATAAAAAAATTATTTTAAATAGAGAGATATGAAGAGTCCTTGTCTAGGTCACATATCTAGTCAAGGATTATCCAAACAAGGCAAGACAGGGGGCACCCAACTCTTAGGCGTCCCCTCCTTTTTCTGTCGTGGAGTACCAGCAAAGGGCACATATTATGTACCATAAAAGCCACAAAAATTTTAAAAAAAAAATTGGATAAAATCAGTATCATAAGGAAAGAGTTTTGGTTTCCTAAAACTCTATCTCATAGAATTTAAAATCCAAACTAATTCCTACTTTGACTTGATCCACAACTACATTCCATGTAAGAGAGAAAGAGAGAAAAGTTTTAGACGTGTGTGAAGACCTGGGAGAGAAGATTTTGTCACACAAAATAAGAGAGAGTGGGCATGGGATAAGAGAGAGTGGGCATGTGGGGCTAAGGTGGAACAAGGTGGAATCCTAGTCTTACTAGGATTCAATCTATGACTTATTCAAATTTGGTTTCTCAAATCGAATCAAATCAACCTAATTAAAATAGGTCTTAATCCAATTAAAAATCTAATTTAATCAGATTCAATTAGATTTAAATTTGATTTAATTTTCTAGTCAAATTAGAAATTAGGCTGACCCAAGTCCTATTTGAACTAGGATCAATTTTTTCTTGCACTTGGCTTATCCAATAAATCAATTGGACTTGATCCAATCAAGCCCAAACTAAATCTAATTAAATCATATTCAATTAGACTTAATCTCAGTCCATTGGCTTAATCAAATTAAGTCAATTAGTAATCAAATTGCTAATCGATCCTCCTGCAACACTTGTACTAGGTTAAATATCAATCGCATTGATCGTTTAACCCTAGAACGATTCTTAATCGTTGATCAACCATCTGATCGGATCATGAACTCTAATGTGTGTGACCTCATAGGTTCGAACCTAAGTCAGTAGCACAGAAATAAATTTCTGTACCAATTGAAGTGATCATCTAGCAATGGTACCCGATGGTCGGATAGGTCGAATATGTAGAATAACATCCTTAGAACCCATACGGATATAGTTTCTATATAATTCATTCTCTTGACCAAAATGCTCATAGGATACCTCAGAGTACAACTATCAACTTTGATCAGGTTGTCCACATTGTATTTTAAAATATCAAATCCATCTGATGGATTATCCTGGCCAAGGTTTTGCTAAATTGAAATACGGCGACTCATTCTTCTCCAACTCTTGGAGTGGTCAATCCCATCTTGATCATACTCTGACTTCGCAAGTACTTGATTGTGCCCAAAAGCCTTCCATCACTGAATTAAAAATTTAGTTAGTCCAGTACCAAAGCACAGTGAGTTGCTTGCAAGTCACTGAGGCGATCTCAGGTCTAAGAGACACTTATACCTATATCCTATCAGAGATATTCTCGACAGCAGAATGCTCTGGAGTTGGTCATGTTCAATAATGATGTACCCATACATCTCACTTGTATGCCATACTAGTGTCTCCATACTCCTTGGTTAAGAGGACAACCAACCCATATGGCCTACAGTGACCTATGCTCGATAGAGCTGTCATCCTTATTAACAGCCCATCATTTGATCATGAACAGTTTTAAGGACTTATTGATAAATTCTCTCTTTATCAAACCTAAATAGTCCTAAGGACTTCATTATAACAATGGAGTTCATTAGAAGATGAAAACTTATGATAAAAATACCAAAAATATATTTTATCTATTAGCAAATCAATTACAATACTTGGTTGCTCAACCGTCAACAGACTGACGATTGATATTTGAGACATATTTTTCAACAACTCTCACTTGTGCTAAAGCCACTCGGCACAGTATCTAATACCCATCTTCGACCTGTGGTTGTCGAACTCCTTTATTGTCAGGGCTTTAGTGAAAGGGTCGATCAGATTCTCCTTTCCGTCGATCTTCTGAAGGTCGACAGAATCTCGATCCATGATCTCCCAAATCAGATGGAAGCGGCGTAAAATGTGCTTCATCTGCTGGTGTACTTTGGATTTCTTTGCCTGAGCTATGGCACCAGTGCTGTCGCAGTAGAGCAGGACCGGACCATCGAGGGAGGGTGCTACTCCAAGCTCGATGATGAATTTTCTCAGCTACACAGCTTTCTTCGCGACATTCGATGCTGCGATATACTCTACCTCACAAACAGAGTCTACCACAGTATGCTGCTTGAAACTCTTTCAGTAGATGGCTCCATCATTCAGTGTAAAGATATAACCCGACACTTTTTTACTGTCATCATGGTTAGATTGAAAGCTGGAGTCTGTGAACCCCACAAGTTTCATATCTGACTCGCCATAAACCAACCATTGGTCCTTAGTATTTCTCAAATACTTAAGGATGGTTTTAACTACTTTTCAATGATTTTCTCCAAGATCAGATTGGTATCTACTCACTACTCCTAGTGAGTATGCCACATCTGACTTGTAAATATCATGACGTACATGATAGATCCCACGATCGAAGTATATAGGACTCTACTCATACATTCTCTCTCTTCAGGAGTTGTCGAACAATCTTTCTTAGAGAGAGAAATTTCATGGCCTATTGGTAGATAGCCCTTCTTGAAATTTTTCATGCTAAACCTCTTCAGCACAGTGTCTATGTACGTAGACTGGGATAACCCAAGCATCCTTTTAGATCTATCCCTATAGATCTTTATCCCTAGGATATAGGATGCTTCACCCAAGTCCTTCATGGAGAACTGCGATGACAACCAAACTTTTATTCCCTATAGTGCGGGGATGTCATTCTCGATTAAGAGAATGTCATCCACGTACAAGATAAGAAATACCACAACTGAAGCATTTATCCATTTATAGATGCAGGGCTCCTCTCCGTTCTTAATGAAGCCATACGTTTTGATCACCTTATCAAAATGTATGTTCCAACTCTAAGAAGCTTGCTTCAATCCATAAATAGATCTCTGAAGCTTGCATACCTTAGACTCATCTGTGGATGTAAACCCCTCAGGTTGTATCATATACACCTCTTCAGTTAGCTCTCCATTTAGAAAAGCTGTCTTTACATCCATTTGCCAGATCTCATAATCCAGATGGACAGCTATTGCAAGCATTATCCGAATGGATTTGAGCATTGCCACAGGAGAGAATGTCTCGTCATAGTCAATACCATAATGTTGACGATACCCCTTGATAACTAGACGGATTTTATAGGTCTCCATCTTTCCATCTGCACCCCTCTTTCTTTTAAAAACTCATTTACACCCAATGGGTTTAACCCCTTCAGATGGGTCAACCAATGTCCATACATCGTTGATCTTCATGGACTCTATTTCGGATTGCATGGCTTTAAGCCATTTCTCGAAATCAGGTCTCTACATTGCATCCATATAGATGGTCGGATCCTCATCGTTCTCATCGAGTTCGATGGGATCACCATCTCAGATCAAGAAACCATAGTATCTATCCGGCTGATGCGGTACTCTACCGGATCGCCTTAATGGTGCAGGTACATTGGGCTCCGAATCTGATCTAATCAAATCCGACTCAGGTTCAGCTATTGGTGTTGATCCTTCTACCTGTTGAACTTCATCAAGTTCAACCTTAAAGGCAACGGTTCCTTCACCAAGGAATTTCTTTTCTAAAAAAGTTGCCTTAAGGCTGACGAATATCTTTTGTTCATCAGCATGGTAGAAAAAACATCCTTTGATCTCTTTGGGGTACCCTATAAATGTGCATTTGTCAGACCTAAGTCCAAGTTTATCTGTAACTAACCATTTGATATAGGTCAGACACCCCCAGACCCTAAGGTGTGAAAGTGCTGGCTTACGCCCTATCCATATGTCATATGGAGTCTTAATTACAGACTTATTTAGAACCCTATTTAACAGATAACAGGCTGATTCAAGTGCATATCTCCAGAAGGATATTGGCAAGCTGGCAAAACCCATCATGGATCGGACCATGTCTAACAGAGTCCGATTTCTCCTTTCAGACACACCATTATGCTATGGTGTTCTTGGAGGAGTCCATTGGGAGAGAATCCCATTCTCTCCTAGATATGTGAGAAACTCACCAAAAAGGTATTTTCCTCCTCGATCAGACTGAAGAGTTTTAATACTCTTTCCAATTTATTTTTTTACTTCACTTCGAAATCGTTTGAATATTTCAAATAAATTCGACTTATATTTCATCAGATAGACATATCCATATCTGGATAGATCATCAATGAAAGTGATGAAGTAGAAATATCCACCTCTAGCACTTGTGCTTATGGGCCCGCATACATCAGTATGTACTAGGCCCAAGAGCTCAGTAGCTCTCTCACCCTTTTCAGTAAAAGATGACTTAATCATTTTACCAAGAAGATAGGATTCACAGGTTGGAAGTGATTCACAATCACTGACTTCGAAGATTCCCTCTTGAGTCAATCTGTTTATCTTGTTCTTGTTTATATGACCTAGCCTACAGTGCCATAAGTAGATATCTGATACACTATCTAATCTAGGGTGCTTGCCAATGGAATAGACTACGTTAACAGGTTGTGATAACATATACACATCATTGTTCAAATATCCAAAAAAAATGATAACACCATTCATAATGATATTACAAACTTGTTTCTTTATTGAAATTTCATAATCATTTTTGGCCAGAAGGTCTACAGAAATGACATTTAAAAAGAAACTGAGATAGAAATGACAATCATTAAGAACAATGGTATGAAACTCAAATACAAGTTTCAAGATTTTTAATGCTAGAATTGAAACTGGTCTTCCATCTCCAACATTCAAGAACCTCTCATCTTGCTCGAATCTCCTACTGACCTGTAACCTCTGCAACGAATTGTAAATATGATAAGGACTATCGGTATCCAATACCTAGTCAGTTATATCATAAATAGAGAAATTGCAAGGAGTTATCATATAAATATCTTGTCCAGCAACAGCTTGCTTCTTTCTCTGCCTGTTCGGGTCCAGAGAGGCAATGTACTGAGGACAGTTTCTCTTCTAGTGCCTCCACTTCTTGCAAAAAAAATATTCAGCTTGACTCTTATTGGGCTTGATCTTTCTAGTCTGGCCCTGCACTGATATCCCAGCCTGAACTTGTACCTTCTTCACTTTCTTCTTCTTGTTCTTCTTTCCTTTCTTAAAGGGTCGAAAACCAGAAGACGAACCTCCCACTAAGTTCATCGACTCCTTGTGGAGTTGGTGATCCTTCTCAAAGTTCTAAAGCAACCTCAGTAACCCATGGTAGTTTACTTCAGGCTTTGTTATTCTATAATGAGTGAAGAATGGGAGATAAGACTTGGGCAGCAAGTTCAGTATTGCATCTTTCCCAAGCTGCTCATGCAAGGAAAAGCCGAGCTTGCTCAAATGCTCCATCAGCTCGATCATGTACAATACATGATCAGTGACAAATGCACCATCCCATATTTTGGCGTTGAAGATGGCACAACTAGTCTTGTGCCTCTCCACGTCATCGGGTGTGCCAAAGGTATCCTCCAACACTTGAAGCATGTCCTTTGACTGAGTCATCTTAAATCTGCGATTGAACTCATCGCTCATGGCAGCCAGCATGATGCAACACACTGTGGTTCGATCACTGAGCCACTTCTGGTAAGTATCTCTAATTGTTCCACGTGCATTGGTAGCTGGCTCCTCAGGTGCAGGATCCGTTATCACATATAGGATCCATTCATGCTCCAGGACTATCTTCAACTTTCGGTACCAGCTATCGAAGTTGGGTCCCACCAATTTATCATTGTCCAACAATGATCGGAGCGATAGGGAAGTGGCAATATCTGCACAAAAGAAAATCATAACATAATTAGTAATTGATTCATTAAACCTAAAGATTTAGACTTTAATCAAAAGGTTTCTCTCACTATTTTATTCGAATTGGTAGCCTCTACCTCTAATTCGAGGAATTACCCTAATTCCTTAGTGGGTACTGGAATCTACTTAGACTGCACACAAACCCAACTTTGGTTGGCCAATCCATGTACATCTAAGGGTAGGTTCATAACCAATTATTTCTCTAAATAATTTTTAGTAATTTTATTTTTGCCCCAGTCCCTAATCAGTAGGCTTTGGCCTCCACTGAAAAGGTCTGGTTAGGTCCAACCATTAACATGACCATACTTCGCCCATCTAGTCAATGAATGATTAGGCCCAACTTTGGTTGGCTAACCTAACCACTATTTAGAAAGATACAGTCAAGAAATCATATTATGAATGATAATTCCATCAACTGATAAACACCAGGCCTTTGGGCCTCCAATGATTATCCAACTGATGGACCCATTATCATCCACTTAATAGGAGGCTATGATCTAGTTATCACCATAACTATTTTATTTTAAGGATCTAATAATTTTAGAAGATTAATTGATTTAGAAGATGAGGTCAGATGAACCAACTTATCATGATCTTCCTACTGGCTTCACCAAGTCAGCTTAAGGGATACCATTAAAAGGGCTGATCTATGAGCACCTAAATCAGTCACACTAATTTACCTAGCTGACATGGGTCAGCTCGAATAGTCAAGTGATCCGATCAAAATATAATTTCACCAAGAGGTCAGATAAGTTCGATCGGTGGGAGGATCTGCCAAAGCTTGCCTTAGACACCATCAGAAATGATCAGATAAGCGGGTTGCCAATTCAAAACCACCGGTCTGGTTTATCTTAGACACCAACTGATTTAATTAGTTTCGATTAGATCAACCTAACAATTCGTGCTAGACCGCTTAGCCAAGAATCAAGTCTATTTGGTTCTTGTTAAAGACATGGACTTGACCAACTACAACTATTGTAATTGATCTAGAGAATCTTTGACCTAATCTAAAAAAATAATTGATTAGATTTAATCAATTCTCTAATTAAGTCCATCTTTAACCTAACCTTAAGTCTTACTCAATTAATGGACCTAATTTTCACTAACCCATTAACCCAATGTGTTATGGTTTGTGTCTTAGGTTCTTCAATTCATAATCCTAGAACCTAATCAAATAACTTCTTAATTCTTAATTAAATTTTGGACTGAGGGTTGGGGTTCGATTTTTCAAAAATAATTTTCATATTTGTAAAATAATTTTACAATATGGTTCTACCAACCAAGTTGCATGTTTGATTCATAATCAAAATGCAAGTAAAAAAAAAGTATGAAACTACTTTAGATCTAATCTAAATAGGTTTGTGTAATTGAAACAATTTTAACTTTAAACTATGCAAATTTTTCAGACAAATATATGATGGTTCTTTGCACGAGAATTATTAATAAAAGATTTTATTTTAGATTTAAATATTTTTTAAATTTAATAAATTATAAATTTAATCTAGATCATATCTAACAAATTTATGATTAAAGATAGATCTACACGAACTAGGACAACCTTTGCACTATAAGAGGTAAACCTTACAGCAGGACAACTTACAGTTCGTGATTGATCTGAAAATTTTAATTTCAGATTTAACAATCAGATTACAAATTAGATCTAATCTAAGAAATAATCTAAGCATGTATTAATAATCATGTAATAAACAACCTAGGCTCTGATACCAATTAAAGGAACTAGATCTAGGGTTTCAGGGTTAGATCTTGAAACTTTTTCAAGATCAGACAGCGAAAGACTAAAATAAATCAAAATTTATCTTATAAAATTAAAAAATTTCCAAATCTAAGATCCTATTATATAATTATTATATGATATTAAATCAAAAATTAAAATATAAAAAGTAAAAACTACATATTGATCATATCAACATATTTCTATACTACATCTAATGTATGTAAAATAGATCAGATCTATTACCTTGCAAGTTAGACGTTCTAACTTTACTGATCCGAGCTTGAGGATGATGTTGCAAGCTGCACATGCATCCGACCTCTAGGAGTCATCCACACGAGCCCACGAATCACGATCAGAAGTTTTGGTCCAGAAAATCAGCACAGTATACTAGTACTGCATTGATCCTTCTTCGATGGTCGATCAGATGTCTCTTTCTTCTTGATTTGGATTCTTCCAAAAATGAGAAGTAGGAGAGGAAGTTTTAGATGAGACACTCTCAGAAAACTTATAGATGGAAGAAGGAAAGAGATGAACCCAGTAACTCTAGAAGAAGACCCTCTTCTTATTTTCTTTGCTCTAACCCGGACACCTAGTTTTGTGTCTATTAGATCTCCACGCCCCAAGACTCTTTCTTCTTGATTTTTGGATGCTCCAAAGGTCTCTCAATGCTCTATGTTTTACAAAAATTTTATAAAAAAATTTATTTTAAATAGAGAGATATGAAGAGTCCTTGTCTAGGTCAAATACCTAGTCAAGGATTATCCAAACAAGGCAAGACAAGGGGCGCCCAACTCTTGGGCGTCCCCTCTTTATTTTTCTACCATGGACCACCAGCAAAGGGTGCATATTATATGCCATAAAAGTCATAAAAATCTCAAAAAAAATCTAGATAAAATCAGTACTATAAGGAAAGAGTTTTAGTTTCCTAAAATTCTATCTCATAGAATTTGAAATCCAAACTAATTCCTACTTTGACTTGATCTACAACCATATTCCATATAAGAGAGAAAGAGAGGAAAATTTTGGACATACATGAAGACCTGGGAGAGAGGGTTTTGTTGCACAAAATAAGAGAGAGTGGGCATGGGATAAGAGAGAGTGGGCGTGGGGGGCTAAGGTGGCGCAAGGTGGAATCCTAGTCTTACTAGGATTCAATCTATGACTTGTTCAAATTTGGTTTCTCAAAATAAATCAAACCAAAATCAAATCAACCTAATTAAAATAGGTCTTAACCCAATTAAGAGTTTAATTTAATCAGATTAAATTAGATTTAAATCTGATTTAATTTTTTAATCATATTAAAAATTAGGTTGATCCAAGTCCTATTTGAACTAGGACTAGTTTTTTCTTACACTTGGCTTATCCAATAAATCAATTGGACTTGATCCAATCAAGTCCAAATTAAATCTAATTAAATTATATTCAATTAAACTTAATCTTAGTTCATTGACTTAATCAAATTAAGCCAATTAGCAATCGAATTACTAATCGATCCTCCTGTAACACTTGCACTAAGTTAAATGTCAATCGCATTGATTGTTTAACTCTAGAACGATTCTTAATCGTTGATCAATAATCCGATTGGATCGTGAACTCTAATGTGTATGACCTCATAGGTTCGAACCTAAGTCGGTAGTATAGGAATAAATTTTTATACCAATCGAAGTGACCATCTAGCAATGGTACCCGACGGTCGGATAGGTCGAATGTGTAGAACAACATCCTTAGAACCTATGCAAATATAGTTTTTATATAATTCATCTCCTTGACCAAAATGCTTATAGAATACCTCAGAGTTCAACTGTCAACTCTGATCAGATTGTCCACATTATATTTCAAAATATCAAATCCATCTGATGGATTACTCTGGCTAAGGTTTTACTAAATTGAAATACAGCGACTCATTCTTCTCCAACTCTTGGAGTGGTCAATCCCATCTTGATCATACTCTGACTTCGCAAGTACTTGACTGTGTCCAGAAGTCTTCCGTCACTAAATTAAAAATTCAGTTAGTCCAGTATCAAAGCACAGTGAGTTGCTTGCAAGTCACTGAGGCGATCTCAGGTCTAAGAGACACTTATACATATATCCCATCAAAGATATTCTTGACAGTAGAATACTCTGGAGTTAGTCACGTTCAATGATGATGTACCTTTATATCTCACCTGTATGCTATACCAGTGTCTCCACACTCCTTGGTTAAGAGGACAACCAACCCATATGGCCTACAACGATCTATACTCGATATAAGCTGTCGTCCTTATTAACAGCCCATCATTTGGTCGTGAACAGTTTTAAGGACTAATCGATAAATTCTCTCTTTATCGAACCTAAATAATCCTAAGGACTTCATCATAACAACGGAGTTCATTATAAGATGAAAACTTATGATGAAAATATCAAAAATATATTTTATTTATTAGCAAATCAATTATAATACTTGGTTGTTCAACCGTCAACAGACTGATGATTGGCATTTAGGATATACTTTCCAACAGTTTATTATCATGTCTTTTTGGATGAATGAATGTCTATTATCATTTCTTTTTTGGATGGATGAATAGATGCTCTATTTTCTTGATACTTGATCTAACACCATAAAAATCTTATTCTCCTGGTTATTCTTTTTGATGATGTCAAAAAGGGAGAGAAATAATGGTAAATTATGAAAGTGGTGTATTTGTTATAAAAAGAGGGAGAACTAATGGTAAATAAAAAATAATAATGGTAAAGAGGGAGAAATAATGGTAAGTGGTGAAAATGGTGTAGTTGTTTAAATCTTTTGCTCTTTTTATTTTTTTTTTAAAAAAAATATTTTACTTTAATGCAGTACTCTATATTGATTCGCCTATTTTTTTAACTCTGATACATCATTTTTTTACCTTCATTTTGATAATATTTAAAAAATTATTCTGATCAATCTATTTTTTTTTAAATACTCTACTAATCTTAATTTTGCATTGATACCAAATTGATTCGATACATCCATTTTTTATTCTTGCTTAATTTGTCTCACTCTTACCTTAATATCAAAACAAGAAAAAGAGAAAAAAATATTCCCTTTCATATCTATTGCTCCGATATTACAATCAAGGAAGAAAAAAATAAAATTTCTTTATGAACTATCTTTGCTTCAATAAGAAATTTTTTTTTGAAACACTCTTTATATAAGAAAGGAGGAGATTTGTTTTCAAATGATGAAAATAATCTAATTCATACAAAAAAGGAGAAGATTTTGATTGAATAAGAATAATTCTTAGAAATTCTCTAATTTCTTCACAAATGGTTTCAACTAAATGAATTAAATCATTAAAGTTTGCTGAAAACATGTATATCATGATCTTCTATGTTGAATCCTTGGCATAACTCTTCTAGTGCTTCACAAATTCAAATTCTTTGAGCTTTAAAGATATTTTTTATATATATTTAAATATTTTGTCATCATCAAAAAATGAGAGATTATTGCTCCAAGAATTGATTTTGATGATCACAAACCATTTGAGGAGACTACTAATGTATTTTCTATCTTTGAAGATTATTTTTGTGATATTTCAAGTAGTTCAAGAGATTGAGTTTGAAAAGCTTTATCAAGTATGCCAAAAGTTAAAGTTTCAGCAAGTTGAAAAAATTATTGAAGGCTTTTGAGAGTGTCCAAATGGATTTGAATCCACTTGAGAGCATTTGGAAGTGTTCTGATAAGTTTTGGATCTTAAATGCATAAAAAATTAGATTGAAATAAAATAGAACGACCCATCTGGATCATCCCCTTTCGTTGGACAGCCAGCACGCTTCATTTTAGCTCATGGCACGCAGTGGGATGACCCACTTGAGACGACCCATGTGATTGGAACGACCCATGTGATTGGAACGACCCACTTGAGATGACCCCTGAGACCCTAAGACCAAAACAGAAAGTTAAACTTTCTGTCTGGCCAATTGAGGCATCCCATGGGATGTCCCAATGTCAGTGGATGCCCCATCGGATGTCTCATTCTGGACGAGCTGCGTAATGACTAGTTTTTAGTCTATTTTTGGTACATTTAATGCGCATTAAATACTCTCCAACAGCTAAAAATCAATTCTAAGATATTCTCAAGGGTAGATAATAATTATAAAAGCTCTCTTGAAGAAGAAAATCAGAAGTTTTACTAGCTCAAAGCTCACATCTGTGAAAAGCTCATTCAACCCTAAAAGAGAGAAAAGAATCATTTAATCACTTCACCAACCACTCTCCAGCAATAATCAAGTGTGAAATTCATTAAAGGTATTAAGTAAAAGCTTCTTTCCCTTGAGTATTATATTTATTTTATATTTATTGTATCTATTTAAGAGGATTGTGTGCTAAATTTTCTGTACTCTATTTTTCTAAAATTGTATTTGAATTTTTGAGCTTTGGGAGATTTCAAAACTCATTTGGATTGATCCAAACCCTGAATCAGATTGTTGAGGGTTGACTTGTATCTAAAAAATAAGTGTTCTTACTTGGATAGCAAGGATCGGAGTGTCTGACGTGTTGTAACTTTGAATCTATTTAGCGGATTGAATTTTCAAGTAGGAATTTGAGGAGTGGATGTAGGTGCAAGGTTGGCATCGAACCACTATAAATTCTTGTATTTGCTGTGCTTACTTCTTTTTACTTATTCTTTGTACCATTTACTTGCATTCTTTCTTTTATATTTGAATTTATTTTTATTGAATATCAATCCACTTCACTTGATCTCTTTAGCATATTATTTTAGTGCACTAATCTTTTAAAATTTTAAAAAGATCCAATTCACCCCCCCCCCCTCTTGGGCTCCATTTCTGAGCAACAAAGATGGATATATGATACTGTACCAATTGACTTTAGTCCAAATGAGAGTTGTTAAAAAATGTGTTCCAAAGTCAACCATCAGCCTGTTGACAATTGTGTTCATACTTATAAATGTATATAAATTTTTATTAATAAAAATTATTTGATATTTTTTATTATAAAATTATCCATCTTTGAACTCTTGTATTGTAATGAAGTCTTTAGGACTATAATTGATCAACAAAGGAGGATTTATCATTTAGCCTTTAAAAATGTTCGCAACCAAATGATATGCTATTAATAAGATGATAGTGATATCGAGTATAGGTCGTTCTGTGCCATATGAGTTGGTTATCTTCTTAACCAACGAGTGTAGAGATACTGTTATGGCATATAGATGGAATGTAGGAGTATATTCACATCAAATGTGATCATGTGCCAAATACTTTGCTGTCAAGAGTAGCTCGTGAAGGATATGGGTATAAGTATCCTTCAGACCTGAGACCATCACGGTGACTTGTAAGCAACTCAATGTACTTTAGTACCAGACCATCTGAATTTCTAATTCAGTGACAAAAAGATACTGATGCAGTCAAATACTTATCAAGTCAGTGTGTGAGTCAAGATGGAATTGATCCATCTGAATTAGTAGGAGATATGCATCAGTGTATTTTAATTTAATAAAATTTTAGTCAGGATAATTTATGAGATAGATTTGAAAGGTTGAAATATAATATGATCGACTAAATTAGGGTTGATAGTTAAACTCTAGGTCACCTTGAGTATTAGGATCAAAGGGATGAATTATATAGTAACCATACATCAATAGGTTCTAGAATATTGCTTTGCAATACTTTGATCTATCTGGTCGTCGGATCATCATTGCTAGATGATTACATCGATTGGTTAAAAAATTATTCCTATGCTACCAACTTAAGTTCGAACCTATGGGATCACATGCATTAGAAAATTTGATCAGATCTGATGGTTGGAGAGTCCAATTGAATTGTAACTCTAATGATAAGTCCTATTGGGACTGGGACTCTGGAAGAAAGTCCCATCGAGATTGAAACTCTATTATTTATAAAAAATTAATTAGTAATTAAATTACTAATTGACTCAATTTGATCGAGTAAAAAATTTTGAATCAAATCTAATTGAATTAGATTCAGTTCGACTCAGATTAGGTTTGATATGATCAATCCTGATTACAAAAAAAAATTGATCCTGATTCGATCAGAATTTTGACTCAACTAATTTCTAATTAGATTAAAAATTTATTGAGATAATTGATTTTTAAATTGAATTAGGATCATTTCTATCATTGGGTTCAATCCAAATTTGATTTGGATTAGAATCGGATTAGAAATAAAGAGTCTAAGTTGACTATGACTCTATCCTTATCTCCTTGCATCACACTTGGACCCATGCCCTTATCTCCACATCAAATAAGATTTGGCTTGACCTTTTTGGCATCAAAGTAGTAAACCTACTAAGGGTGGGTAGCAATGATTGATGACTCATAATCCTATCTCTTACCAAATTCGAATGCGATCCGAATTAAAGATAAGATGAAAGGTTGTTGGTGCCATATTAATTTTTTCTTTATTTTTCTTGGAGAACTCTTAGGCATGTGAGACATCAAAATTCTTCTCCATGTTAAAAAGATTTTTTTGAAATTTTTTGGGATGCCAAAAGTGGTTTTGACGTGGACTCTTGGCGCCCTCCCTTAAATGAAAATCTTAATTCCTTGCCTATAAAAAGAGGTCCCCTCTTCTTGGCATCATACATCAATTTTCTTATTGATTTTTATTTTTTCAGAGCTCCTCTCCTCCTCTTCTCTTCCTCCTTGAGATCCCTTCATCCTTTGGAGTGTCCAAGGTGCTTAAAAAAAAGAAAGAGATCAGCTATCAAAGTTACTTGCAGGCTAGTACCTCCAAGCCCCTAATCTATGCCAGTCTTCGCGTGAATTTTTTTATAGAGGTCAAATGATTTCATGTAGCTATGAGCGACTTGAGGAACATCTTCTCCAAGCATTGAATTAGAGAAGATCAAGATTTAATTGATTTGGTAAATGTTTCTAACTTATCTTGATCGTATTGTTAGATCTAATCGTAGATCTAGGATTTTAGCATCAATGAGATCGATATGATTTTTATTTTCAAATCTAAAGTGTATATTCTTTATATCATAGATTATGACATAATAGTTTAGATTAGATCTTATGCATGTAATTAAGATTAAATTATTTAATCTTTTCTTTTCACTACACAAAAATTTTAAAATTGCATGCATAGCACTACCGCATATTTCTTTCACAGACATGATGCTGTAATGATTAAAATAATTCAAATCAGCACGTAATCAAAAAAACTCAAATACTACATGATGTAATAAAAAAATAAATTAAATTATTTATTTATATTAATTATTATTCTTAAGATCTGAACTCGTGTCCATATAGTCGTCCTCAACAGGACTCGTAGAAGGCATCAATTTTGAAGTGCTATCATCATCATCATTAATGAAGTCATCATCCACATGTGAATGTGATCTCAAATTATTATTGGATTATGCTCGTGCCCTTACCAATATTCCAAGAATACGACCATCCTCAGGTTTGCAGTCATCTCATTGTAATTATCCTATATTGACCGTGTCATCTGGTACTAATATGTAATCTGATGCTTGCATTTGATATGCTTCATTTTCAATAGTGCACGGATATTATTCTCTAGATCTTCATAATTCGGGCGTGCAAAAAGTAGAAAATCGAACAAATATATATGTTGAGCCCTTATTGCAACTCGCCAAGGCTCTTTCATTTTGACATCACAATATACCACATTAGTCTCACTTACTTTGCAAAAATATAAAGATCACTTTCATACCACATGTGATCAGTGTGGATACTGACGAGCTGAGGATTTACAATAATTGGTCTGTATCATCCTAAATCATACCATCGACACTTGAATAACACAATCCATTGAAGATCACTATACCTCAGCTCTATAACCTCATGCAGAACAGCGAAACATCCATTATTTCACCCTTGTGCTCACCCTCTATACTTATTCCACAACTTTGTGTGATTCGATCGTGATCATGATTTTTCATTAAGAATCGCACATCATTGACTATACATGCTGAATATATCGATACACGTCTGTCAGATTTTTATACAAGTGCAGCTAAGTCATCGTTGATACAGTTAGGATTGTCTATACATAGCTGAGCTACCTACAATTAAAAGAATAATAAGTAGATTAAGTTTGGCAAAATAAATACTATATAAATGAGCCTTTAAGTCATGGTGAATATTAACATAGCTTATCCATTCGTCAAACCATGATACGAATTGATTCCTATGTCGTACTGCTACTAATGTAGGATTGATTCTTCTGAGTTCGCTTTTGTGCTCACTGAAATGATACAGTAATAAGATGTATATTTTAATTTAGAGTCTACAAATACGTATATTTATGCAATATCAACATTGCAAAAATTAAATATATACTCACATTATGTACGCTTCCACCTCCTCATAATTATTTAGTATATATCAATGCATCTTGTCCGTTTCCTATGATATCAACATTCGAAAATCTATCTTACCATATGGTCGCACAACATTAGAGAATATGGATAATTCATCAATAAGAATGTCGTGAACATTGACATTCCATTGCAGCCGCATAAATTTAGTCTCCACTCTCATAAATTAGGCTAGAGCTTTCGAACAAATGCTTCTTGAAGTATTTTATAGTAGTGGTTTTCTGTATCCATTGGCAAAAATGCATCGCTAATTTCTATATTTCTTATGGTGCGGATATATCCGTACAGGGATTTATTCGAATAGTGTTGAACAGTTGGCATATAATTTCATGATACATGTATTTCTTTTGACATGATTATCTATTATTTTTAATCTTTAAATTATTTATATTGATGTATATGTGTAGGAATTTTTACGAAGCTATTAGCTCACATTACTTCTTTACTTTTCCCTCTATTTATACGAGTCTTGGTATCTAGTTATGGTTTAGGATACTAGTAAGAGAATGAATAGTTAGAGCATCACTACTCACTGGTATTAGTCAAATAACAGAAATTATATTGGATAGATTTTATTATTTGTTAAGAATAGAAATTATTTATTATGTTATGAAATGAGGATCATCATTGTCTAATCAGGTTAAGATTGTGTTTAAATTATAGGCCTAGTACATTCTTTCAAGCCCAAGGAATACACGGTTGTGGTATATGGCCAACCTAAGTGCATGGTGGATATGGGTGTGACATAAATAATAGCAAAAATGCTAGCTTTTACCACCTATCCCAATATATCGCACCATATATAATCATTGTCTCATAACATTGGACTATAACCCTCAGATAGACTAAACAAGTCGAGCTAGCATTGGGCTCAACACAAGAAATCTTGAATTAGTCTTGGTTTGAAGCAGCCCCAGATTCACTGAGCATGACAAAAATTAACTTTAAGTTAATTAGGCTTAAAATTGACCCATCTCTATCAAACTTGGCTTGATAAGTCTCGAATATATTTGAATTATATATGTATATTATATGTTTTTACATATAATGCATTATTGGATTAAGGCTTTAATCGTGTATTTTTTTATTTCTTAGATCATATTACTTTTGGACTGAAACATTTTTTGAACCAAAGCTTGGAATCATGAATCAAGTCTTCCTCCGAGTGGGAACCAGTTTTGATTGGAACATCAAATTGATTTTCCTTTTTAGCTCAGTTAATATCAATATCAAGCTAATTAAATAGGCTCATGTTTGGACATATTCAAAATTAAGCTTGAATTCAGCTTGGAATAAATGGTAAACAAACCAAGATTGATTTTGAATTGTATTCAAACTAAGCTTGATCAAACCCAAGCTTGATCAAGCTCAGATTACACCCCCATGCAAGACTGGTTAACCAGGCTATGACTATTATGCGGTGATCCATGGCACAATTCTATATAAAATTGTCACTATAATTCTATATAAAATTGTTATGTAAAATGAAAAGATCTAAACAGGATTCTATTTTAATTCACACAATCAATCGAATTGCAAAATGAATAAAAAATCTAACACATGTCGTGATTGTAAGAATTCCCTGAAACGAGGGTTGGAGAGAATTTGCAATGTATACTATTTTTAGGACATATTGCAATCCCAATAAATTAATCGCATTAAATTATCATGATGCCTCACTTGGAAATACTATATTGCGTGCCAGCTGCATTCTTGCCAAAATTTGGCTTGTCTGTCCTTACAAACATTCCGTCTCCAGTTTTAGAAAATTTGGCATCGGCGTCTTGATTGGCAGGATAGAGAAAAAAATAGAAAAAAATAAATAATTAAAAAAAATTATTATTAAAAAATAAAATAGAGAAAATATAATTTTTTTTAAATCTGTAATTTTTTTTCCTCCAAAATAAGTAAATTTAGAAAGAAAAAAAATTAAAAGTATAATGAATTTTTTATAATTTTTATTTGACCATTCTAATAATGAAAAATAAAATTAATATTATATTTCAAATTTAGTGCTTATTTTAAGCCTTTCATGAGACTCTTACCAATGAAAAACAAGGAAGCTGCTTGAAGTTGTACATTTGATTGAGACTTCCGTGGATGAAAAAGATCAACGAAAATACAAGGAAAGATAGCAAAAGTTAAAAGGTAAGGCTTTTTTTTATTTAGATATTTTTTTATTTTCATTTCTCTTTTTTTGGAAACCTATCGGGGGAAGGAGAGCATTTGAGAGAGATGGAGGGATTTCTTGGTCTGGAGGATAAAATATAGAGAGAAAATTGATGGAAAATATAAAATAAAATAATTAAAAAAAGTAAAAGAAAGATGATTAAATCGAAAGTTGTGATCTTTTCTCGTTTAAATTGTTTTTTTTTTACTTTTTTTTTTTTTCAAAGATCTATAGGGAAGAAGAGCATTTGAGAGACATGAAAGGATTTTTTGGATATAATAATAAAAAAAATTGTAATATTTTTTTTTCCTTTCTTCTTTGCTTTTAATCAAAAAAGATGAATTATTTTTTTTCTTTTTTAAACTCCCAATCAAGAAATACATTTCTCTTTTTTTTTTTTCATTTCCCTCCTTATTAATATTTTCTTTTCTTTTTTTTCTTTTCTTCCCGGAACTTCCAACCAAGGTGTAAAATTCCTAAATAGCCTGTTGTGGAAAAAGACACAAAGAAGAAAAAGAAAATCAAACGGCTCGCAAGAACACGCCATACCTCGCCCCCCAAACCCTATGGCAGAGAAAGAAGAAGGTAATGGATCGTGGCGGCAAATTTTCATGTCAATTTTTTTTTCCTTCGATCTCGGTTTCATGCATAGATATCATTAACTTCACTCGATGGTTTTTCTGAAAAAAACTAACCATAATTTTCAGATGTGATTAACAATTCCCCTATCGAGGAGGTGAGGCTGACCGTACCACCAACCGACGATAACACGCTGCCAGTCTTGACATTCCGAACATGGGTTCTGGGGATCCCCGGCTGCATCATCCTCTCCGTGTTGACGCAGTTCCTCACTTATCGTCAGTCACCGATATACATACCAGACCCGTGCATCACCGTTATGCTGTATCTCATCGGGAAGTCGATGGCCAATGGGCTACCGAGAAAGCAATTGAAGGTACCGGGGACGCCGTGGTCGTTCTCGCTTAACCCAGGGCCTTTCAACATGAAAGAGCATTGCCTGCTCTCCATGCTTGCCACTGCTGGCACGTATTCCCCTTATGGCTTTGAGCTTGTGGCCGTGGTGAAGGCTTTCTACCATAAGACTGTTCGACCCCTGCCAGCTTTTCTCGTGGTGATAGCAACTCAGATGAACTTCCTCTCCTTCATGGATCTCGACATGTTTCGCTGTAATCCAAATGATACCTCTTCTGTTTTTTTCCAAGTAAATGATTTCGACGCCAGATTGTCATAGTGTATGCGCACATAAAACTGGCCACATCATGTTACTAGACACACACACGATCTCATACATAGTAGTTCTTCTAGCGCATCCAAACAGACTGCAAAGCCGGAACCAGAATACATTGCTAACGATAATATGTGAAACTGTATCTTCAATTTGATTACCTGATCTATAGTTTCTGTCTAAAAAGATGAGTGCAGGGTTGTTCGTTATCATCCACGTTCTCTGCCCACTAGATCCTTTTATGAGACCTAAGGGCTTCTACTGGGTTGTTCCTTGGTTTATTAGCCAAAACTACCGTCAAATTAAGTTGGTCTCTGAGCTCACCAGCCAACCTCGCAGGTTTTGGGGAGAGCCCATGGTACTTAAAGTTTCGTTACAAGAAATTCGGCACAAATCCGAGAGAACTGGAGGTGATTCATTCAAACCATGTCCTATATCAATAGAGCCTTCGTGAATTATAGACGTTGCACCACACAGTTGCCCGATTTTTGGTGGGAAAAGATTGGAGTATGATAATAATATAGGTTTCTGCATCATGTAATTTTATGTTTCTAGTTTATAGCTGTGAGGATCACATTCTTTTTTACCAAAAAAAAAAAAAAGGGACACCATTGTTGGACTACCCACAACGTCTTTTTTTCTGCATGAACTTTAAAGCATACAAAAGAAAAAGAAAAAAAAAATTCTTAACCTTGTGTGCTAAGCATGTGAGGTGGAAGAGGACTCCTCTCTCCAGTCCGATGGAAAGAAAATTCTAAAGCTCATTGGATTCTGGTGATACCTTAAGATTTTCTCTATAAAAAGATTGCCACCTCTTCCCATTAGGCATTGCCCCTCATCTTCGATCAAGTCGCCGGTGAAATCAATGAGATTTTTTTGGTTTTCTATCAACTATTTCTGATGAGCCACTGTCATTCTCATTGGAAAAGTTGCGAGGGATGAGGTATGGCCTTTAAACCCTCTTCTTTTTTTTTTCGGATTCTATAAGCATTGTCATTGGTGGATAGTGGCTGGATTCTATGAGTAGGGCTTTCTCTTTTCTTGTCTTCTTCTATCTTTCCACTGAGCCAACCGCCATCATTGGACGTGGTCGTGCTTGGACTGCATGGCTAGAATCCGCATCGTCGGCGCTAAGAGGTCGCTGCTCGTGGGGTCACTACCGTGAAGTAGTTAGCCTAGAAATCTCCTCCCTTCCCTTACTTCTACACAAAGAAGAAGAAGAAACAAGAGAGAGAGAGATTAAAATAAAAAAAAAGAGAACTCTTCTCTTTTCTCTCTCATCTACATTTTTTCTCTCTCTATAATAGTGAACCATTGGTGGGTCCTAAGATGTTTTGTGGGTTCAAGTCGATCCTAGGAGAGGTCTCAAATTGGTGTTGTGTGATTAGGAGTCCCGAGGTAGTATTGTATAACCATTTATCCTAAGCATTTGTGATTTTTCGCTAAGGATTTTTGACATTATAATTGATTTGATGGTGAAGACTGGCTCTATAGTTGAGCAAATTATATGACCAGATGATGTTAAACTAAATACTATACCTCTGAGTTCGTAGACTGAGTAGTAGATCAGTATTCATTATATTTAAGTCAGTCATTGGTATAGATAAGAATTCTTCAACACAATCATCTACATGATTATAAAAATAATATATAGATGTACTTGCATGATTGATATATATTTTTATATATCAGTACATCCATTATGCATTACTAATTTGATGTTGCATGAATTATGATTAATGGATGCTTAATTATAAACATCATATTGAATAAAAAAATTATAATTTAACATAATTGATAAGGTGTGGGCGTCATCTGGGTTAATCGGTCATGCAAAAATGTAGTATATATATTGCATCAACCTCGAAATACGTGCAGCATTATGTTTGGCCTACCACAGGTTGGAGCATAATTGTGATTATTCGGATAGCAAAAATTAGACCATGACTTTAATAATATAGATAGTGCACAGATGGTATTTGGATAGATTGGTTATGCAAGACATATAGTATATATGCTAGGTCAAGCTTGAGCTAGCTAGAGTGCAACATTGTATTTGGCCTCCTACGGACTGAAGCATAATTATAATTAGTTCAATACCGAAAGAACAAACATAATTTTCTATAATTATAAGAGTGAAAAAAAGGGAAGCATATGAACTAGTTGGTTATGTAAAACATGGCGTATCAGTCGTGGGTTGAAATATGATTTATGGTTATTGGTCATGGGTAGAAACATGGTGTGTATTTGGCTTACCATGAGTTGGAACATGATTTTGATGAACTTAGTGTTAATATCAAATCAAGATGATGAATTATGTCTCATTGAAGGATACCTGGACTAGCCGGTATATATAAAATATGATGTTTGTGATGTCAACTGTGGGCTAAGATGCGGCTATAGATCATAGATAAAAATGTGGTGTGTATTTGGCCTGCCATATGTTAGAGCATGGACAGGTTTTGGTCCAGTAGCGAAATAATAATATTATCAAGATTAGAAGTATGTTAAGCAATTATTGATATATAATCTCATTAAATTATCATTAAATAGAATTGCTGATTAGTGATATATGATGTGTTTATAGAATTGTTATGATATTCTTCACTTATCAAATTAATGATGTATGAATCTTATTATTTTTTTATTAATTATATATATTCACTAAAACATATTTCATATTCATACTGGTGTGAATGTGGGAGATTCTTAATGGACTGTAAAACTCACTTCCTCTTTTTACTTTAGAGTTATAGGATATATAGCATCTGTTAGGTTGAATGTGAAGTTTGAGTGATGAAGTCATCTTTTGACCTTCATGATCTCTAGGACATTGTTTTGGGATTCATATGGTCGTGTCACATAGTCGACCCAAATGTTGGGTTCGGAGGCATGACAATAACACTTCTATTTAGATGACCTTATGATGTATATTATACTGCTTCTCCTTAGGAAAGTCAATGATTATGATTGGAAATATTAAATCCAACACTCACTTCTTGTATCTTCCTTGCTCACAAATAGCAGTACTAAAATACTTAAATTGAGTTCCGAAACAATGTGTAAAATAATATCAAACTAGTACTTGCAAAATTCCTTGAGTGTTTTCTAATGGTTTCGATGTTTCGGATCTGCTTTATTATTCTTCAGTTATTTTTCATCCAAAACTTTATTAGTAAAGTGACATAAGTCAATGAAAAACCTTAACCTCATGGTTTTATATTAAGTGATGGGACAAGCCATGCAGAGATGCCAAACTGTCATGCTACTCCCCCCACCCCCTGCTCCGAAACAGGAAGAAGAAGAAATAAACTAAATCATGTTATCTGATAGGAAAATCTAATGAAGTTCAATAATGTTGGAAGACAAACATGAATTTATTGTAATTATAAATTATATTAAATTATGTGTGATTGAGATTATTCATGCATGTCTAGATACAAGAGATATATTAAATGTGGGTATATGAACTTATGTCTAGAAATGTATTTGTGGCTTTTAGAAATATGTATGAGAAGTTTGAGAATATGTGTGTCTCTTAAAGAAGTGTGTGGAATATTAACTAATGTATTGTGAAGATCAAAAAGTCATATAACTCTAATAATTAATGTGTATGTGAGTAGTATAAATAGAAGTGGTTTCCTTGGTGTATAGTAGGAGTTGGATATGAAATGAATAGAAATTGTGATATTGTTCCTCTCCTCTTTTAAATATTTTCTTATCATATATGATTGAGTACTCCTCTCCTCCTCTATCTACTATGTTTCTATTAGTTTAGTTGCCAACAAGTTGGTATCAAAGCACAAGCATAAGAAGTACCCATCGTCAAATTCTAACAAAGTCGTATCAGAGTCAAATTTGGTCCTACGACAATAGTCAGAATCAATTTGGTTTTAAGGCAACAGTCAAAGCAAGATACAATCCAAAGAGGTGTAAAATGTGAAAGAATATTTCTCCACAGTTGAAGTAGGAAACTTTAGGCTAGAAAACCTGTTGAGTGAGCAGTTTGCAATTTGTGTGATACTCCAGATTCAAGATAAGAAATAGATATCCATTGAGACAATGCCAGTCAAAAGGAGTGACTCCACAAGAGAAGAAGACAAGAAGTCTTTCGTGGAAGAGATAAAGAAAGTCTCTGAAGAAGTGTAACTGTCAAAAAAATAATGAATTTTGATAAAATTTAATAGATAACAATATATCCGATAAGGTAATATCAACTACTGTAACAATCTCATTTAAAACAGTACTCAAAAATTTGCTTGAGAAATTAAATTAATCATCAGTCTCATTTTTATGTGAAATGTATGAATCAGACCATAATCTTACTTTTGTAGCTTACACTAATCTTGATGATGGATATGGAAGACATGTGATTTATGGAAGTGAAGCTAGTACAAAGAAAGAAGTAGAGCAAGAAGTAGCATTAAAAGTAATTAGACATCTCAGAACTATATATGACTTTATAATAAGAGACATGAACTATAAAGAACTATGAAATCTGAAATATAACCATCAAGAATTGACTGGGTGTACAAAAATGTGGTAGAGGAATGTGATGCATTGAAAGAAAAGCTAGCAATATTGGACAATAGTGCAGAGAAATTTAATAGCAATTATGAGAGGAAGAAAGAATATTTATCTTGAAGATATATTTCAACTGTCAGAGATTTTTCTTTAGAATGTGGACCAGTTGTGAAAAGCTGAAGAACAAGAGTTAAACAAAAATTCATATTAAAGAGAGGGGTGTTGGAAGATAAATATAAATTTATTGTTATCATAAATTATATTGAACTATGTGATTGACATTATTGATGTATGTCTAGGTACAAGAGATGTATTAAATGTGGGTACATGAACTTATGTCTAGAAATATGTTTGTGACTTTTAGAAATATGTGTGAGAAGTTTAAAAATATGTGTGTCTCTTAAAGAAGTGTGTGAGATATTAATTAATATATTGTGAAGATCAAAGAGTCATACAACTCTAGTAATTAATGTGTTTGTGAGTAGTATAAATAGAAGTAGTTTCCTTAGTGTAATAGGAGTTGGATATGAAATGAATAGAAATTTTGATATTGTTCCTCTTCTCTCTCAAGTATTTTCTTATCATATGTGAATGAGTACTCCTCTCCTCCTCTATCCATCATATTTCTATTGGTTTAGTTGCCAACTAGTTGATATTAGAGCATAAGCATAAGAAGTACCCATCACCAAATTCCAACAAATACTTCATTATATCATGTATTCTAGACAATGAGAACGATTATAGCATGCTTATAGTTGATTCTGTCTCATAAATTTCAGTCTGTTGTAAAACAAATTTTATGTATGTCATTCGTATTACAGGGACCCAAGCTAGCTCCATGTCAATAGGAAGTGTCTTTTTGGTGGTTTGTTCTAAAGGTTTCTGAGCTCCTTTATCAAACTCCTGCCATTAAGACTACGCAAGTCGGTCTAAAGTTACTAGGACAAAACCGAGTTGCCAGAAGAACAAGTAATTCTATTATTCCTTGAGATGATTTGCTTGAAAAATTGTGAACAATGTGTTTTCTTCAAGGTCAGCATTGTGCATGATTCATGCTAAAACAGTCTCTATTGATCACTGAAAGGTCAAAAACAATGATATGAAAATACATGCATAAGTCGCTAGCGATCAGTAGTTCTGTTGGCACCCATCTCTTCAAGTGAGAAATCTTAGGTGCAACCATGCGTGGGAGTGAATAATTTGTATTCTCAAAAAAGAATACAAAAGTCTAATTATGAAATCTGCCGGAACTGCTGCTAATTTGCTCAAAAAATGAATACAAGCACGCAAAAAAAAAAAGAAAAAAAAAAGACATTTGGTGACGCAGCATACTTTATGTACTCAAAATATCTATTCATATGCATGCAAAAGAAACAATTTAAGTAACTTAATGAATTAAGGCTTGTTCTGGTAGAATCAATTCTTGAGTTCATTCCTCCCTCACGATCCATCTCAAAAAAAGAGCACTGAATGCTCTATAAGTGTATAAGAAAAAAATTATGCAAAGCATTTGTTACAACTAGAATTTCACTGTTCTTATCTATGCTACAAAGGAAACTTACTGATTCGGTATTAATGTGCTATATTTAGTTGTTAGAAAAGGCCTTTGCTTGGACATCTACAGGATTGTTTTGGTGTCTTTTCGGAACTTTTGTTAAAAATATTTGATGATAAATGAAATATGTTACTCACAATTCTCTTTTCCTCATCTTTCATGCATAGTTTCTTGGGTATGGGTTTGCTGGTGTTTGCACTAAGTTTCTAGTGCATAATCCCTATATGTGGTGGCCTGCAACTCTTGTGGACGTGTCTTTCTATAGGTATTCTCTGATTCATGTCCATCTTGTCTTTCTCTTCTGTCCACTGAGAAGAGAGTCTTGCTCTCTTTCTCTCTCTTACTATGGAATAAAAAACAATATCTTTTGGTATATCCAGAGCAATTCATGTGTCAGAGAAAAGAGCAAAGGGTCAGCTAACGAGGCTCCAGTACTCTTCCTTATGGTTGCAGTCTCAAGTTTTGCGTACCATGTAGTCCCAGTTTACTTCTTCCCTTCTATCACTGCTTTATCATTCATTTGTTGGATATGGAAGGACTCGGTAACCGCGCAACAAATTGGTTCTGGACAAGCAGGGCTCGGGCTTGGATCATTCTCCCTAGATTGGATGACCACAACAAGCTTCTTAGGATCTCCATTAGCCACACCAATGTTTGTGATCTGTAACATGTTCATTGGCTTTGTCATAAAGCTCTATGTCATTGCGCCCATATCATATTGGACCAATGCGTATAATGCCAAGAGGTTTCCATTTTTCTCCCAAGGGATGTTTGATGCTGATGGACAAAAATATAATATTTCACGTATTATAGACGAGAAGCTACAGTTTGATGAAGCAGCATACAATAACTACTCGAAACTCTATTTCAGCATCGTCTACGTATATTCTAATGGGTTCTTTTTTGCTTGTTTAACATCAAGTATTTCCCACGTAGCTCTCTACCATGGGCGGTAAGTCTCGCATACTCTTGAAACTGTGATTGATTTTTCGTTTACATATAAGATAATTTTAGAGAAAGAAATTTCTTGTATATATTGTATACTCAACTATTAGGTATTTTGTAGGCTAGGGTTAAAAAGGTTTAAGATATATTTCCATCTTTTTAATTTGTAATGAATATTTACATCTTTGGCTCTTGGTAGATCACTGTGGAACCAGGTTAAGAAGGCATACAAAGGACAAGAAGAAGACATTCACTCTAGACTAATGAAACAAAATTATAAAGCTATTCCTCAATGGTGGTTTTATTTGGTCTTGTTTTCAATGGTCGGTTTAGCAATATTAACCTGTCAAGTATTCAATGAACAAGTCCAACTTTCTTCCTGGGAATTTTTGATAGTACTTGCGATGGTTTCTATTTTGCTACTTCCAAATGCTGTTCTAACGGCTACTACAAATATGGTAAGATGGATTTATCATTTTCCTTTCAAATTGAATATTATGCTGTAGTTAGTCACGGCATGGTGAACTTTACTTTAACTGTAAATCAAAATCCATCATCACATCACAATTTTCCCATAGCTTAGTTTTGAAAGATATAATTGCAAATTCTTTGTTAAAGTGAGCCATTATGTACATCCTTAATTTTTAACTTGTTTGAGCTTTGATGTAGGGCATACCGATAAATATATTTTTTGAAATGCTTAACGGATATCTAAGTCCAGGCAAGCCAATTGCAAACATGACATTTAAGATTTATGGTACTCTTGGCGTAAGTATGGCTACGCAAGCAATTTCTTCTTTCAAGCAAGGTCATTACATGAAGATACCTCCAAAATCAATGTTCCTTGTTCAGGTAAATTGCACTAAACCATGGCTCTTCATGATAATCCTATTCAATGACAAAACACCATAGGCGGAGAAAAAAGTAATGAAGGAAGACTTTCTAGTACCCTATTTTACCAATTTGTTATCAACAATATCTGCATATATCTGATGACCACTGTCTTGGCATACCGAAATGAAGTACATCTAAGTGGTTTGGCATGGATGATATTTCTAACTAATTGCCCCTCTTTACACGAAACAGATTATTGGTACAGCATTGTCAACGACTGCTAGCTTTGTTACAGGATGGTGGATATTTAGCTCTGTTCCGCATATATGTGATCTGGAAAGACTACCCAAAGGAAGCCCATGGACGTGCCCTAGTGAACGCATAGCCTTCAGTGTTGGAGTCGCATGGGGACTTGTTGGACCACAAAAGATGTTCTATCCTTCAGGCACTTACTCTATGATTTTTGTCTTCTTCATCATTGGATTACTCGCACCAGTTCCAGTGTGGATCCTATCACAAATGTATCCGGAAAAGAAGTGGATTCAGCTTATTACTATGCCGGTCATATTTTACATTGGTTCCATAATGCCTCCTGTTTCTGCAATCAACATCTGGCCGTGGATGGTAGTTGGTACAATATTCAACTACGTTGTTTTTAAGAAGTACAAAGGATGGTGGGTTAGGTACAACTATATTTTATCCTCTGGGCTTGACATTGGAGCTGCTTTTGTGGCTGTTGTAGCAACTATCCTTTAGGTTCGAGATACATACGGGATCAGCTGGTGGGCACTGGGGCTAGATGATCATTGTCCTCCAGCCATGTGCCCTACTGAACCAGGTATAGTTGTTGAGGGGTGTCCAGTCTTCAAATGATAACTACGTCGTTGATGATGTCATTACAATTTGGCATGCAAAATAGAGCACCTCTCCTCCCCCGTCATGAAGAGTGGGAACACAGCAACTCATTTTCAGTTCAACAAAGATCGATGGTTAGTAATGTGTTCATCACCGTGTAGAAATTTATCTTTGGTCTTCTTTAAGCAATATACCGTGGCTGATATTGAACGGAAAATGGGCACTCTGTCAAGACGATTAAAATTTCCTATTTTATCCAAAGTACCTGTGAACATAAAACTAGATGTTACTTTAGGCATTTTTCAGGATATCTAGTGATCTTACAGTCTAATAAATCGTAATAATTGAGGTGCATAGTTCGAACATTCTGGCAGTGCTTTGCTTGGACAAATAATTCCTTTTTTTTTTTTCCCTGTTTAGTTTCAACTTTGGAGATCACTGATTAAGCTTAAAAACTGATTGTACTTTTAAGGCAATATATGCTATATATTTTGAACATTTAACCATTAAGGATGTTGATAAATTAGAGTTTGAAAAAGACCTAATAATAGAGTTAGAAGAATCAGAACAAATTATGATAGAAAACAATGCTAATATTGATAATCTCAAAATGATGGTAATATTGAAGGTATTTGTTATGGTGTAAGAGGGAGGACATCATTAGTCCCATATTGATTGTAAGTCAAGAAAAATTATAACTTATATAGGAAGGGACTATCCTTCCCACATGAGATGTTGACTTTTAGATCAAAACCTAAAGGGGCAAAATTATGAGACCCATGGATTAAAGTGGATAATACCTCACATGCCAAGCCATAAGTTCTTGGCTGCAACCAGTAGATCTAAGGTAGGAGACGATCTCTATAATTGTGGGGCTCCTTCCGTTCGTACACAGACTTTTTCTTTACTGGGAGAGGGATCATTATAAAAATAAAGAGGGCACTTCCCATGCTTATACAAACTCTCTCTTGATTGAGATGTTATATTATATAGGAGTGATGGTATCATTAGTCTCTTAGAGGAAGTTAAAAAATTAGAGAATAGAAGGAAGAAGAATATATCGAGAGAGAAGTGATTGCATATCTTGAAGATATCCTATAGACCTATATTTATATGTAGAGATTGAGATATCATAAGGAAGGAGAATCAAGCATTATTCCTGTTGGTGCAAAAATCCGTCTGCATCGGAGAAGCTAGAGTCGAGGGAGTCGCGGTCGCCGCCGGGACCTGCAAAGAAAGTCTAAACCAGAGTTGGGGGTGCTCCGGCAAGACCCTCCGATGCTCAAGTCAGTTCTCTGCCTCAACAAGAATGGAGTGCTCGAACGAAAATTTTAGCAGAGTATCGAGATAGAAAATGAGGGCTTAGAGGATAACGTATCTGGGGTCCCCTTTTTGTAGGCGGAGGGTGCTATAGGTTGATAGCGACGTTTGTAACCATCTGTCAATGGACCGTTCGGAGCCAGGAGGAGTCTGTTATGAAGAGTAGTGGAGCAGAATCGTGACCATCACCGTGACCCGCCACGTGGAGCCTATTGCGGGGAGTGATGCGGCATCCATTATCGCGACTCGCCAGAGGATGGAGGAGCCACGCGGTATCCATCACAGGAAGTGGAGCAGAGTCATGACCATTACTGTGGCCTGCCAGGGAGTGATGGAGCAGCGCGGAATCCATCGTAGAAAGTGGAGCAGAGTCGTGGCCATTACAGTGGCCTGCCAGGGAGAGATGGAGCCGCGCGGAATCCATCGCGGGAAGTGAAGCAGAGTCGTGGCCGTTACTGTGGCCTGCTAGGGAGTGATGGAGTCGCGTGAAATCCATCGTAGGAAGTGGAGCAGAGTCATGGCCGTTACTGTGGTCTGCCAGGGGGTCCAGGCCTGTCGGTCGAAGTTCGGTTGAGGTGTCTGACGAAGAGAGATAGCTATCCTTCCGAGAGGAGCTCGGAGTCCGGCCCTTGTAGGAGTTCGGGGTGAGGTCTACCTGCAATAGGAGTCCAGGGCGAAAGTTCGGTTTCCGTAGGAGTCCAGATGGAGACTACCTGCAGTTGAAGTCAGGGACGAAGTCTGGCTCCCGTAGGTGTCCGAATGGAGACTACCTGCATTCTGAGTCGGGGATGAAGTCCGGCTCCCGTAGGAGTCCGGATGAAGTCTTCCTTCAGTTGAAGTCGGGGATGAAGTCCGACTTTCGTAGGAGTCCGGATGAAGTCTTCCTGCAGTTGAAGTCGGGGACGAAGTCTGGCTCCCGTAGGAGTCCGGATGGAGACTACCTGCATTCTGAGTCGGGGGTGAAGTCTGGCTCCCGTAGGAGTCCGGACGAAGTATTCCTGCGGTTGGAGTCGGGGATGAAGTCCGGCTCTCGTAGGAGTCCGGATGAAGTCTTCCTGCAGTTGAAGTCGGGGACGAAGTCCGGCTCCCGTAGGAGTCCGGATGAAGTCTTTCTTCAGTTGAAGTTGGAGATGAAATCCGGCTTCCGTAGGAGTCCGGATGAAGTCTTCCTATAGTCCGAGTCGGGGATGAAGTCCAGCTCCCGTAGGAGTCCGGATGAAGACTACCTGCAGTTGAAGTCGGGGATGAAGTCCGACTCCCGTAGGAGTTCGGATGGACACTACCTGCATTCCGAGTCGAGGATGAAGTTCGGCTCCCGTAGGAGTCTAGATGGAGACTACCTGCATTCCGAGTCGAGGATGAAGTCTGGCTCCCGTAGGAGTCCGGACGAAGTATTCCTGCGGTTGGAGTCGGGGATGAAGTCCGACTCCCGTAGGAGTCCGGATGAAGTCTTTCTTCAGTTGAAGTCGGGGACGAAGTCCGGCTTTCGTAGGAGTCCGGATGAAGTCTTTCTGCAGTCCGAGTCGGAGACGAAGTCCGGCTCCCGTAGGAGTCCGGATGAAGTCTTCCTTCAGTTGAAGTCGGGGATGAAGTCCGACTTCCGTAGGAGTCCGGATGGAGACTACCCGCATTCCAGTCGGGGACGAAGTCCGGCTCCCGTAGGAGTCCGGACGAAGTATTCCTACGATTGGAGTCGGGGATGAAGTCTGGCTCCCGTAGGAGTCCGGATGAAGTCTTCCTGCGGTTGGAGTCGGGGACGAAGTCTGGCTCCCGTAGGAGTCCGAATGAAATCTTCTTTCAGTTGAAGTCGGGGATGAAGTCTAGCTCCCGTAGGAGTCCGGATGGAGACTACCTGCATTCTGAGTCGGGGACGAAGTCTGGCTTCCGTAGGAGTCCGGATGAAGTCTTCCTTCAGTTGAAGTCGGGGATGAAGTCTAGCTCCCGTAGGAGTCCGGATGGAGACTACCTGCATTTCGAGTCGGGGATGAAGTTCGACTCCCGCAGGAGTCCGGATGAAGTCTTCCTTCAGTGGAAGTCGGGGATGAAGTCCAGCTCCCGTAGGAGTCCGGATGGAGACTACCTGCATTCCGAGTCGGGGATGAAGTCCATCTCCCGTAGGAGTCCGGATGAAGTCTTCCTTCAGTTGAAGTCAGGGATGAAGTCCAACTCCCGTAGGAGTCCGAATGGAGACTACCTGCATTTCGAGTCGGGGATGAAGTCCAGCTCCCGTAGGAGTCCGGATGAAGTTTCCTTCAGTTGAAACTTGGGTGGGGTCCATCTGTCGGCAGAACTTGGAAATGTTGCGGAGGCTCGGCCACCGGAGAGGTTCGAAAAGATGTCGCCGAAGGTTGGACGTCGGTAGAACCCCTGGAGGGTCACTCCTGACACGAACTTCGGCTCGGAGGGAGGATTTTATACCTAACACTAGTCTCCCTACTTTCGAGTTCGAATTTCGAATGAAGAAAGTACAGAGAAATTTTCTCAGCCGAAGTTGTCCCCTTGAATCCTGTGCACGATCGTCCTCAGATATTCTGACATTTAATGCGTGTGCCGGAGTCTTTTCAAATCGGGACGATCCGAAGGGACCTTTCGGATTCTCGCTGGAGTGTTGGCCCAGGAACAATGCAGTAATGGCTCTGTCAGCTGTCGCCGCTTTTAGCCGCCTGCTGTGACGAGTGGGACACGTGACGAGCGTGGGTCAGCCTGGGGAGATTCGCAATCATTATAGCACCGGATCCCAGGGTCTATTTAAACCCATCTTTCTGCCTTCAGGAGTCTCATTCTGTCTGAGAGTTCTGTCGGTGTCTGCCTTCTCTCCGAGAGCTCTGACCCTCTTTGGCATCTACTTTGGCCCTAAGCGTTCTTCGAGTCATCCCAGTCCTCGCACCTCTGCATCCTTTGGAGCGATTTAGATTAGTTTCTGAAACTTTTGTTTCTCTTCTTGCCATCTAGGTGCCCTTTCTCCTTCATTTTTCTTTCTGCGCATTCCCCTGGTTTGGCCCCCCACGAACCTTTCGCCCCTTATTTCATCTGATTTCTCTAGGATTTTTAGGGTCCTAGCTTAAAATATCTTCTGGCACCTCTGCCACTAGTGGTTCCAGGAGTTCATCCGCCTCAGCCCCCCAAAACCCTCATACTGTAGACGAACCCTCAACTAGGGCTGGGCCTCGTCCGATTTTTGCGTCGAGTGCCATTCCTTGTTCCCTGACTCCGGATGAGCTTTTACTGATAAGGGTTCAATACGGAGTTCCCCCGGAGTACGATCTGAAACTTCCTGATCTCGTCGACCGGACTAGCACCCCCCCACCTGGCCGTTTCTGCCTGTACCAGGAGGCCTTCCGTGCCGAGCTCCGTCTTCCACTTCCGCCCTTCGTCGTCGCTCTTTTTCATTTTTTAGACATTTCTTTGACTTCAGTCACACCGAATTCCTTTAGATTTCTGATAGGGTTCCTCTCCCTTTGCCACGTAGTCGAAGTCCAGCCATCTCTTTCTTTGTTTAGATATTTTTACACCTTCAAGCGCCACCCCTCGGCAAAAGACTGGTGGTACTTCTCCCCCCAGTTTGGCAAGAAGGGGTTACTGAAGGGTACTCCCTCTTCAATCCATAATTGGAAGAAAAAGTACCTCTACGTCCAATGCCCGACTTTGAAGCTGGGACTGCCCCTTTGGGGTTTCCTAAGGGACTCTGTCTGCCGGGCCCCAGCCTGGGGGAGGATGACCTTCAGGCCACCCAGAAGCTTCTTAGTTATTCGACTCCTTCCCTTCCCAACCTTATGAAGGAGCAGTTTTTGTTCAACATCGGCTTGAGCCCCCTGGATCCTGCGAGTATCCCATCTTTCCTTTCCTCTTCTTTTCTCTGCTCTTCTTCTCTCTTTTTTCTCTCTTCTTTCTTTTTTTTTTTTGCACGTCACTTCTTCCTTTTTCACTCCATTACTGATCTCTTTTCTTCTTTTCTCTTTTTTTTCTTAGGAATGGACGTCGAAGCAGCACGGATGCTCGCCAGGGGCCTCAAGGCTCACAAAAGAAAAAGTGTCGCGGCCTCCAGATCGGTGAAGAAGGCCAGAACGGAGGAGACGAACTCAGTCACGCCTACCCAGATGGCACCCGCGATCGACGTTCCTTCAGACGCTGAGCCCCCGGCCCCCCGGGCCTCTTCAAGGAGTTCCCCCACTGAGGTTCCCGTTTCGGAGGCCCGCTTCGAGGAGGTGCCAGGGGTTGAGAGGGGAAGGAGAAGGAAGTCGGTGGCCCACAGGGTGAGCAGCCATCGGGCCGCCATCGAAGAGTCCCATGGTTCCGAAGAAGAGCCGGGGGAGAATCCTTTTAATGACAGGGACCTGGTAAAGCGACTGGTCGATGGCTGCGTCTTGCCCGAAGTCGTCCAGAGGATCGTTCGCGCCGATCCCGAACAGTGGGTCTGGGACTCTCTAGGATCCTTTCTCGAGGTAAACAGGTTCACTTTCCTCCTTCCCCTCGCACCTTCATTTAATTAGCTTCCCAACTTTCGTTCTGACCTCCTAGCCGCCCTTGCAGATCGGGCACCAACTCCTTGCCAACATCGAGGCGACGAACCAGGTGAGGAGGGATGCCATCCAGGCAAAGGAGGGTCGTTGGGCCGAAGCCGCCCGCCTCAAAGAAAAGGCTGCCGAGGTAGCCAACCTCCAAGAGGCCCTTGAGAAAGAAAAGCAGGCATCGGAGGAGACGATGAGGAAGGCGAAGGCTGAGGTCGCAAATTTGATGGAGCAGATTTCGGTTCTGATCTCGGAGGTCAGGGTCCTAGCGGTGGAGGAGTTTAAGGCCTCTGCGGAGATGAGGGACCTGAACGTCAAGTTCGGCCAAGAAGCATTCATCAAAAGATTCGAGCTCTGTCAAGAGAAGGTGGTCAAGAAATTTGCCGAGCTCAACCTCAGCTTCTTGGACGAGATATCTAAAGACGAAGCCGGGCCCTCTTCCACTGCCACTGCCACCGCAGCCCCCCTTTCGAGGACACCGAGCTCCCCAACTCCCATTTCAGAGGTCTAAGACCTCCGACTTTGTATTTTTCTTTTATTGCCATTTTTTCTTTTTTCCTTTTGTCTTTAAGAAATATTCAATCAATAAAATTGGGTTTCTCCTTATGGAGGGCTTTTCCACTCTTCCTCCCTCTTTTTTTCTCTCTGCAATGAGATGCGCCTTGACGCTTTTGTCTCCTGATGGCAGTGTCCGACCGAAGCACTTCTCTTGCCACAGGAAATTCCGCTGAAGTCCATGATTCAATGTTTGAAGAAGGAGGTTCATCATTTAACAAAAAGGTCGAAGGAGATGGATGACGAACTTCGCAGGTTGAGGAAGAGTCACTCTGAGGCCGCCGTGGAGGCCACCCACTTTCGGAACCTCCACATGAAGGAGATCATAGAGTATAGCCGGAGGAAAGCAAACTTCGAGAAGGAGCTCGAGGAACATAAGAAGTGCACCAGCGATCGATCTTGGGCGCAAGCTGCCAAGATCAGCTCTCTCAGAGTGGAGCTGTCAGCTACACAGGAGAAGATTAGCCAGTTGGAAGGAAGCTCGTCCCGACTTTCGACTCGGGCCGACTGCGATCGGGAATGGTCGAAGAAGTTCTCTGACCTTCAGCAACAGCTCCAGGATGCCGAGGTGAGCTATAACGCGTACCGTGCCGGTTGGTGCAAGCAGGTGGATGACTATAGGGGAAAGCTCAGGATGGCAACCGACGAGGTTGCCCGCCTTCAAAGATAGCTAGCTGAAGGAGCTCAGTTTGCTCCTGTTCGGGATCCCGACGAACTCCAATCCCTGAGAAGAATCGTAGAAGAGCTATCTGTTGCCCTTGGGGAGGGGAAGGCCGAATTGCAGCAACTGAAGGTCCAGCTGGTATACGAGCAACAGGCAGTCAAGGACGCGGAGGCAGAATTCGAAGTCCTGAGAAAAAGACATCGAGAGGCGGAGAACAAAAGTCAGCGAATTCATCGGAGATATATGGAGATGCTAATGAAAGAGAAGGAATTGGAAGAAGAAGTCGAGAGCTTAAGGCACTCCCTGATGAGGGTCAAAGCCGAAAGTTCGAAGTTGGAGGAAGCCGGGCCCCCCTTAGGGCTCTTTTTATCTTTCGTCCTTCTATGTGTCTTTTCTTGCCGCTTGTTTGTTTGTTGGCGTTGTTATTTTTTTTTTTTTGATGTCGATGTCGTCTGGAGGTTCTTAGTCGTTGCCGCGTCGGCTCGCTTTTCTTATCATCTTTCTTCTTCAGCCTCAAGAGCTCTGTAATGTATACTTAATTAATGACATGAAAAGAGAATTTTTCGTTACCTCTTTTACTCACATGTTGAGTTGTTGTTTGCCGAGCTCCTTTCGGTTTTTGCCTTGCTCAATATCGATGCCGTTCGGAGGTACTCAATTGTCGTCGTGTTGACCCATCCTTTTGTTTATGGCCGCAGATTTGTCCGAGGCCGCTCGGGTTTGACGCCGTCTTTCAGAGTTCGAGCTCGGAGGTCCGGGCTTCTCGTCGTCCTGAGGAAGCCATCTTATCCTTGGCCTGTGTTGAGAGCTTTCTTGAAGATCAGAGATTTCAATAAGAACCCCAATCCTCACTGAGATGAGGTTTCCCGCATCTTTGATGTGATTTATTTTCCATTCGTCGCTGATGTAGTTCGTCGCTTTTCTTTTTAACTCTCCTCTCCTTTTTCCTTTTTTCTTTTTGTGAGGGTTTTCCCTCTGCTCTTAGTGGGGTCGCGGGAGCGCGAAGGGGCCGCTGAGAAGGTCTTCTTCTTTCTTGTCAGGTCTCGAATGACGGGACCTTAATTGGTGTCAGGACGAGGTTCTTCTGATATGATCAATTCAGCTCAGGTTAGGACGAGGTTCTTTTTCTATTCCTAACAGGGCTGCGAGGGCACATATGGGCACTGTATGGCCTCTCCCCCCATCCGGTCTACGAATAATCGGGCCTTTGACTTTGCTCATGTTAGGGTGAGGTTCTCCTCCTGTCCCTAACAGGGCTGCGGGGGCACATATGGACACTATATGGCCTCTCCCCCCATCCGATCTACGAATAATCGGGCCTTCGACTTTGTTCATGTTAGGGCGAGGTTCTCCTCCCGTCCCTAACATGGCTATGGGGGCGCATATGGGCGCTGTATGGCCTCTCCTCCCATTTGGTCTACAAATAACCGGGCCTTCTACTTTGCTCATGTTAGGGCGAGGTTCTCCTCCTGTCCCTAACAAGGCCGTGGGGGCGCATATGGGTGCTGTATGGCCTCTTCCTCCATCCGGTCTACAAATAACCGAGCCTTCGACCTTGCTCATGTTAGGACGAGGTTCTCCTCTTGTCCCTAACATGGCTGTGGGGGCGCATATGGGCGTTGTGTGGCCTCTCCCCCCATCCAGTCTACAAATAACCGGACCTTCGACCTTGCTCATGTTAGGACGAGGTTCTCCTCCTGTCCCTAACATGGCTGTGGGGATGCATATGGGCGCTGTATGGCCTCTCCCCCCATCCGATCTACAAATAATCGGTCCTTCGACCTTGCCCACATTAGGGTTTATTTTCATTGTCTGAAGGGGTCATCCCTTGTCGTTACAAGTACATGCCAAAAAGGGAAAGATGTGCAGATCTAAAAGAAATCTTGATTTAAAGCGGAGTCGTTCGTAATACATTTACAAGTTTTCAAATCCCAAGGCTGTAGAAGGTCTGCTTCCTATCAAGATCCTCCAGAGACGGAGTTGATGATCCCGATTGGAGGCCGTTCTTTGGGCTGCTCTTCTCTCCTCGATGGCTCAGGCTGCGGCAAGGCCCTTGGTCGGTCCTCTCTACCCTCAGGCCGACGTCGAATGAACCTGTCGAGCCGACCTCGTCAGATGAGCTCCTTGATCTCATCTTGGAGCTGAATGCATTCCTCCATGTCGTGGCCGTGGTCATGATGGTAGAGGTAGAACTTATTAGGATTGTACTTCTCGGAGTGCGTGCGCATCCTTTCTGACCTCGGGAGCTGCTCTCTGACTTCCATCAGCACCTGAGTTTTTGATGCGTTGAGGGGGGCATAGCTGCGAAATCTTCTTGGGAGAGAGCCCCGTCGAATCCGGTGCTCTGGGCTTCTCTGCCTGCGTGCTCGGAGAGGAGTCTGGACGTGCTTGTGCCCGGGAGGAGTTCGAGAACAAGGCCGAGCTTCTCTCGGCCCTTTTTCAATTGCAGGCTTACTCGAGTCTCCCGCCTGCCGCTCTCTCGCGGTCTCCTCATCCTTCATTTTGAAGGCTTCTTCTGCTCGGGCGTACCCTTCGGCCCGAGCCAACAGATCAGCAAAATTTTTGGGGTACTTATTTTTCAGGGAGAATAAAAGGTCGTTCTTCTGAAGGCCGCCTTTCAGAGCAACCATCACGACCGATTGGTCCAAGTTTCGGACCTCCAACGCGGCGACATTGAAACGATTGACGTAAGCCCGGATGGACTCCCTCTGCTTGATGTTGATGAGGGACTCCGAACCCTTCCGGGGACGCCGGCTGCTAACAAAATAAGCCACAAACTGGTGGCTCATCTGATCAAAAAAAAAGATGGTACCCGACTTCAGCGTCGAGTACCAGTTTCTCGCCGCTCCCTTTAAGGTGGACGGGAAAGCTCGGCATAGGATGGCGTCGGGCGCGCCATAAAGCAGCATCATTGTCCGAAAGGCCTCCAGATGGTCAACCAGGTCCGAAGTCCCGTCGTAGCTTTCAAATTGAGGGAGCTTGAAGTTTGGCGGGATCGGTTCCTGCATGATCATTTGAGAAAAGAGAGGGTCAGTACAAATATCCTCACCATAAGCGGGGGGTGCGTGGCGGAGTTCCTCGATCCATCGGTTCATCTCTCAGAGCCTTTGATATAGAAAATCCTCTCGACTGCGGGTCTCGAGGGTCTTCTGACAGAATGGAGGTAGAGATCTTCCAGGAGTAGAATTGTGATCCGACTGAGGGCTCTCCACCCTCGGATTCATCTTTTCGAAAAAGACAGGGCGGCTGGCCCAAGTGGCCCGCCCTACCATCGGATTTTGGAGTTCCGACAACATTCTCTCCGATCGCACTGACGTCTGTGGCTGTTGCTGTTGCTGCATAGCCTGCACCGCTTCAGCGAGGCCTCTGATCTGCTGGGCCAGTAGGTCGAATTGTTCCGCACCAACCACCGTTGTCGGAAGAGGAAGAGGAGGCTGGGAAACTGGAGGTGAGGCTGGAGCTTGAGATCGATCGCGGAGGCCGTGGATCGCCGAGTGGATGCTTTGCGGGGGACATCGGGTGAAGATCTAGCAGAGGAAGGAGAAGAGGATGTCAGAGAAGATGATCGGAGGTGGTCCCGTTGAGCGCTCCTTTAAGAATAAGGGTACTGCGAAGATGCCGCCCTTCCTCTAGCGTCAATCTTGTTGGTGCAAAAATCTACCTGCGTCGGAGAAGCTGGAGTCGAGGGAGTCGCGGTCATCGCCAGGACCTGCAAAGAAAGTCTAAACTGGAGTTGGGGGTGCTCCGACAAGACCCTCCGACGCTCAAGTCAGTTCTCTGTCTCAACAAGAATGGAGTGCTCGAACGAAAATTTTAGCAGAGTATCGAGATAGAAAATGAGGGCTTAGAGGATAACGTATCTGGGATCTCCTTTTTATAGGCGGAGGGTGCTATAGGTTGATAGAGATATTTGTAACCATCTGTCAGTGGACTGTTTGAAGCTAGGAGATGTCTGTTATGAAGAGTAGTGGAACGGAATCGTGGCCATCACCGTGACCCGCCACGTGGAGCCTGTTGCGGTGAGTGATGCGGCGTCCGTTGTCGCGACTCGCTAGAGGGTGGAGGAGCCGTGCGGTATCCATCGCAGAAAGTGGAGCAGAGTCGTGGCCATTACTATGGCCTACCAGGGAGTGATGGAGCCGCACGAAATCCATCGCAGGAAATGGAGCAGAGTCGTGGCCATTACTGTGGCCTGTCAGGGAGTGATGGAGCCGCATGAAATTCATCGTGGGAAGTGGAGCAGAGTCATGGCCGTTACTGTGGCCTGCCAGGGAGTGATGGAGCCACATGGAATCCATCGCAGAAAGTGGAGCAGAGTCGTGGCCATTACTGTGGCCTGCCAGGGGGTCCAGGCCTGTCGACCGAAGTTCGGTTGAGGTGCCTGGCGAAGAGAGGTAGCTATCCTTCTGAGAGGAGCTCGGAGTCTGGCCCTTGTAGGAGTTCGGGGTGAGGTCTACCTGCAACAGGAGTCCAGGGTGAAAATCTGATTCCCGTAGGAGTCCGGATGGAGACTACCTGCAGTTGAAGTTGGGGACGACGTCCGGCTCCCATAGGAGTCTGGATGAAGTCTTCCTTCAGTTGAAGTCAGAGACGAAGTCCGGCTTCCGTAGGAGTCCGGATGAAGTCTTCCTGCAGTTGAAGTCGGGGATGAAGTCCGACTCCCATAGGAGTCCGGATGGAGACTACCTGCATTCTGAGTCGGGGGCAAAGTCTGACTCCCGTAGGAGTCCGGACGAAGTATTCCTGTGATCGGAGTCGGGGACGAAGTCCGACTCCCGTAGGAGTCCGGATGAAGTCTTCCTGCAGTTGAAGTCGGGGACGAAGTCCGACTCCCATAGGAGTCCGGATGAAGTCTTCCTTCAGTTGAAGTCGGGGACGAAGTCCGGCTTCCGTAGGAGTCAGGATGAAGTCTTCCTGCAGTCCGAGTCGGGGATGAAGTCTGGCTCCCGTAGAAGTCCGGATGAAGACTACCTGCAGTTGAAGTTGGGGACGAAGTCCGGCTCCCGTAGGAGTTCGGATGGAGACTACCTGCATTTTGAGTCGGGGATGAAGTCCGGCTCCCGTAGGAGTCTGGATGGAGACTACCTGCATTCCGAGTCGGGGATGAAGTCTGGCTCCCGTAGGAGTCCGGACGAAGTATTCCTACGGTTGGAGTCGGGGATGAAGTCCGGCTCCCGTAGGAGTCCGGATGAAGTCTTCCTTCAGTTGATGTTGGGGACAAAGTCCGGCTTCCATAGGAGTCTGGATGAAGTCTTCCTGCAGTCTGAGTCGGGGATGAAGTCCGGCTCTCGTAGGAGTCCGGATGAAGTCTTCCTTCAGTTGAAGTCAGAGATGAAGTCCGGCTCCCGTAGGAGTCCGGATGGAGACTACCTGCATTTTGAGTCGGGGATGAAGTCTAGCTCCCATAGGAGTCCGGACGAAGTATTCCTGCGGTTGGAGTCGGAGACGAAGTCTGGCTCCCGTAGGAGTCCGATGAAGTCGTCCTGTGGTTGGAGTCGGGGATGAAGTCCGGCTTCTGTAGGAGTCCGGATGAAGTCTTCCTTCAGTTGAAATCGGGGATGAAGTCCAGCTCCCGTAGGAGTCTGGATGGAGACTACCTGCATTTCGAGTCAGGGACGAAGTCCGGCTCCCGTAGGAGTCCGGATGAAGTCTTCCTTCAGTTGAAGTCGGAGATGAAGTCCAGCTCCCGTAGGAGTCCGGAAGGAGAATACCTGCATTCTGAGTCGGGGACGAAGTCCGGCTCCCGTAGGAGTCCGGATGAAGTCTTCCTTCAGTTGAAGTCGGGGATGAAATCTAGCTCCCGTAGAAGTCCGGATGGAGACTACCTGCATTCCGAGTCGGGGACGAAGTCCGGCTCCCGTAGGAGTCCAGATGAAGTCTTCCTTCAGTTGAAGTCGGGGACGAAATCCAACTCCCGTAGGAGTCCGGATGGAGACTACCTGCATTCCGAGTCGGGGATGAAGTCCAGCTCCCGTAGGAGTCCGGATGAAGTCTTTCTTCAGTTAAAACTTGGGTACGGTCCGTCCGTCGGCAGAACTTGAGAATGTTGCGGAGGCTCGACCGCTGGAGAGGTTCGGAAAGATGTCGCCGAAGGTCGGACGTCAGTAGTACCCCTGGAGGGTCACTCCAGACACGAACTTCGGCTGGGGGGAATTTTATACCCAACAATTCCTTATCTCATTGACATATGTTTATTAATTTCTTATCTTATCTAGCGAGATATGTTTATTATACCATTTTTTATCATGAGAGATATGTCACTATCTCTCTTCCTTATCTGCTAAGAGCAAGCTGTCCTGTGGATTTTGAAGCTTCCTTAAAGTGAATCGGATAACAATATCACATACAAACCTTTTCTATTATGACTAGGCTCGGTCAATCTCGAAAATACCTCAGATTTGCTAACACTAGGGGTGGTCCAGACCAAAGTTCCTTTAGCCTCGAATTCAATCGAGAACAAAACTTCCTCCCATATCATATGCCCCCTACTCTCAAGTCTGAGCTAGAATTAGGTCGGATGAAAGATGCACGTATATCAAATCAGTTCTTTCAACTCTATGAGCGACATGTGTCACACCAAAGCTTTGGCCACATCTTCTTTTTATTGTTGTCTATATCTTCTTATGCGTTAAATTGTCTTACTAATCTTAAAGATATTCCTCATAGTCCGATCTTTTCGGAATAATCTTATTAGCTTTAAGTAGTAGCCAATGCTAACCCTGGTTCAATTATCCTATGCATAGAGATTGCAACATCACTTTAAGCAGACTGTATTTAGACAACCGACCTAATATTTCTTACATCGAATGGCATAGGCCAAGGTGTTTAGACACTTCTTTTGTGCAATCTCTCGAACGTAGCATATTCTTTAGCTTGACTCATCTTTGGAATAGCTCTGAATGTCTTTGTATGATTATTCTTCTAAGAATCTTAGATCAGATTGGCATTGCTGATGCACCAAACTTTCTAGGATCCTCTTAAAGGTTATTTCTATCAATTGTTTCATGCGATGATATTTGCCACACCAATCATTATATCAACATCAACATTGTAAGTCACAATTGGATTATCCTCTAGTCCTTGTCCTCATCTAAATCCGACCACAATCAATAAAAAGTAAGGCGATTAGTTAAATTTTTGGACAGGCTTTGCGACTTTCGTGTGAAAGAATGATGCATTTTTTTTTTGGCTACATCCACCCTTTGGAAGGAGTTCAGAGTGCTTTAACAGCTATGCGGATGGGTAGGAGTGTAAATGGAGTGATCCTAATCTAACAATCCGGTTTCTTGATCGAGTTTTAATGTTGGATCTATATCCAATCCAATGGAAGATCGGATGGGATTGGATCATATTCATGGCCAAAACTTTTGATCCAAGAGATCATTCAGATCAAATCAAATCTACATACAATCTAGGGCAGAAACTACTAATTATATGCAGAATCTAGTGGTTAAAGCCCAACATTTGGTTTTTCTCACTAAGCCGACTATATTCTTACTTTTTTTTCTCTTATTGTGATGACTTTTTTTGGTAATTTATTGTGCTGACCAAATAATCTCATTCGTGGATGTGCCTCCTTCCTGACTCAACGGTTGCTCGTCATTATCCACTTCTCGCTAACAACGTTGTGAGGCACGATCGGGTTCACCCTTTTCTTTTACTTCTTCTTTTGCTTTTTCCTAGCACGGTTTTGGCAGAGCAGGTCAAGAAATCAAATAACATGGAAGGGCAGCAAAGGGCAAAAACATGTATCGCTATCAATCGTGTTAAGCAGGCATAGAACTTTGTCCTTTTGTAAAATATTCCTCTTCGTTATAACAAAATAGCAGTTTTGGTGCACTGCGACCAGCAAAACTGCTATCACTACCATTGTAAGATCATAACTCAGATCAGTTGGAAGTCAACTGAAGTTAGGACTCCGCCTGCTAGAAGGAAAAGGTAATGTTTTAAATATTGACTAGTACAATCCATTAAACTTAAGAATCAGGTTTAATTTGAAAGGATGGTTCATCAAGCTGTAGTCACCTTGCCACCATGCTGACTGATATAATTCACAAAAATTGCAGATCAGGAGTAAAATCAAAAATCTCTTAGAAGATTGGCATGTTTAAGCACAACATTTGCAAGATCCAGTTAATTGCTACTGTTTTGTACTGGTAAGTCCATACTCTGGGTCCTGACTTGGATATATTGCAGATGAACTTGAACAATGTTAACTTTAAGGACCCTATTGCTGTTCCGGATTGATCCTTGCATTTTAAAACATCAGATGCCTCTAGCTGTGATTTTTTTTTTTTTTCCTGCTTCTATCAGATAGTTTAGCAGACCTAATTGTAATGATCAAGCAACATATGTGATGGCATTGGTATAAAAGCAAAATAGCAATCAAAATCCTAACAAAGCGCCAAGGCCCCACAAACAATAACAAGAGACGGAGAGAGAAGGGAGAGCAGCACACAATTCTCCGTTATATTGCGCTCTTCAAGTGTGCCATTGTAATTGTTCTTGTTCCTCTTTAACATGGCAAGCCTTTATGAAATAACTTCAATGAGAAGAAAAAAAGATTCTAAGAGATGCTCCCCGCCCAACCCTAGGTGCTCTAAGGTTCTTTTTCAAACAAATTATGGAATCTCAACATGTTGGATCTAGACTTCAAGTATTGAAACCTTTAATTGTTTTTGATCTATACATGGTAACTTGCTAGTATCAAATCATATACCATGAATTTGATTTTGAGTGTGCTAGTTGGATAAAAAAAGCTTAAAATAATCAAGATTAAATTCAATATAAGAGCATGAAAAAAAGCAATGTCACTTTTTTAAAACTATATCTACAAAAAGGGTTTTAATATTAAATAATATTAAAAATTGGGCAATAACCCAAGGAATTGTGGGAAAAATAAAGAAAAATAAAAGAAGGGAAAACATGCTAATACCAGCAAGAGACGGTATGACAATAAGCATATACAAGTAAGATTCAACAAAGTTTGAGAACATTTGCTGACTGTATAAAAAGACATCAAACATAGAAGCACTCCCACGATGCTTCACATGTCAGTAATTTTACAAAGCTAGTTATATTGATGTCAGTAATTTTACAAAGCTAGTTATAATGTAATGATATGTGATGTCAGTTGATTCCAACAGACTCAATTTATCATATATTAATTGAAGAAGTGCCTAACAATCATGCAGGTTATCAACCTGTAGTACAGTCCATGAGGATATTTCATGATCAACTCCAATTTTAATCAAAACAAATCCAACAATCTCACAAATTTTGCCAATTTCAATTTGAGCTGATTCATCAAGGATTCACAAAACACTGTTGCAAATAATTTTGGGAACATAAATAAGTTCTATGTAAACTTCTTTGATACTGATCATAAAAGCTTCTCTGACATTAATCATATTGTGCTCAGATTTATTTTATAATTACTCCGAAGAATGTATTTTGCCATTTGATTCTTTAAATACCCATATCACTGCAATAAATCAAGTAACTAACATGATGAAGAATACTTCTTTAACCCAACATTTTCTGTTTCCGCCTCTGCATTGTTCTAAAACAAATTTCAGCCACTTATAAAGTATACCTCTCAAACAAGAGATCCATACGCCCGTGATAATAAAGAAAAGGCAGAAAAATTGTACCTCAGCCAGAGAAACTAATGCCTTCTCCTCAATCTCATCAAAAGGAACAGTTTTGAGGGCAGGAACTTGGCGTTCCAGGTCATACTAGACGAAGCTATATACACATCAGAATGCAAATATCAAAGGTGAAAAAAAGAATATCATAAGCTTAAGAACTATAAGATAAGAATATGTGTCAGAACCAAGAAAACGCGATGAGAACCTGTCGGACATACGGTTGAACCCTTTTTTAATTATGCCGTTTTTATTTTTTTGACGGGCTTGGACACCAATTATAGACCCGTGGGTCCCTCCAGAGTTTTTTTTTCCTTTTTTGGTACAGTGGGTCCCCAGAGTTGGACGTAGCTGATTTAAGGAAAGAGGTAACGAAATCCGTTGAACAAGGCCATGGCGGACGAGGTCGTGTCCGCTGGGCGCGACATGATGGGTGGCAACGATATCCTTCCAAGCTAAGCTATGGTCACGAAGTTACACGGCATCGGCCAATGGTAGGGTCTCGACGTCATCTAATATTAAAAAAAAAAAAAAAATTAATATATATATATATATATATATATATATATATATATATATATATATATATATATATATTAGAATGGAGATATCTGTATTGGCAAAATCTCCATCTATTGTATAGGCAAAGCCTCCATTCATCCCGTTTATGTGTTCACTTTTATTTTTTCTTCGTAGATGAGAGAATCTAAGACTCTGCAGAATTATTAATTTGAAATAAATTTCTGAGATTGTTTCTGTACTCTTAGAAGAAATTTAATCTAGATTTGTAATATAGGTTTCAAGGTAGGACCAACAATATGCTACGTTATAATGTTAGTTGACCCATTATCCTTCATATTTTTTAGAGGGTTACGAGGTTGGTGATGGTCTGCAAATCAGATATTTAGGTGTTCTCAAATCTCTTCAAGACATTGAACTTAGCATCCAACTCGATTCATCATAATTCAAGCTTTGAATCATCACAAAATTTACCTGATTTTTAAAATATATATAAAATAGAGATAATAAAATAGATAAATAAAATCAAAAATTATTTTTAAAAAATTACATCACATTTATCCTATAAGATTATAAGCTAATTTTAATAAAAAATCAAAGTTCTGCGGGAGCAAAGCTCTGATTGTACATTCTTTGATACTTTTTTTTTAATAAAAATCTGGGTGACTATCTTGCCGGTTGCCACCCCAGTTCTGCTTTTACTACGCAAAACACAGCCTAATAAGTTTGCTCAAAAAAAGCTTTTGCAACTTGAAACAACTCCACTTTTACCTATTGAACTAAGGGATATTTGAACTAGCAGAGATCGGATTGAGATCAAGAGCTATGAAAAGCTAATAAGAGAATCCTTCCAAGATATGGAGTCTGCTGTATGCCAATGATATAACTAGTGGATGCAATCATCTGGACACTTAATAGACAATTTCATTGCAAAGAGTAATGAATGATCAAGCTTCCAAACTCTCCTTGTGAAATATTTCACCTTCTTTTCTGTCACGCCCCGAATCCAATACCCAGGTCGGATACGTGATGGCCACACACTCCTTAGAATAAATCCTAAAGAATATGCAAGACCAAAAATATTTCATTACAACATCAACATCCATAATATCTAATTTCAATAATATAATAAAACTTGCATAATTATAATTGAAATTCTTTCTATCCTCTGATCAAATATAATGACATTTACATTCTATCTATGCATTTGCTCATCCGCAAATCCAAATCATAGCCAACCATGAACATTCTGTAACTCTGAGAAGAAAAAGAAAGGGGTGTGAGCTTTACAGTCCAAAAAGAATTTTCATATCACACTAATATAATAATATAATCTGAAAATAAAAATAGGCAATAAAATATAAAATCTCATGTTCAATATCCAGAATAATTCAAACATCTATAAATTATCTATTTTGTCAAAAGATATGCATCTTCATATGTTAACAAGTGAAATATTTTTGTTCAACAATTATTTCATGTCTTATCTTTCATTTCTCTTTCATAATCACATGATTTTTAACATTTTCTTTCTAGCTCTGGACTAACCAAATCTATACCTCAGTCATCATCCGAATCAATTTCTACTTAAAAATCTTTCAAGGCTGTTCCAGGATGAGCTCCTAGCCGGCTGTCCCACGTACGAAGCCCGTGAGAGGCTATCCCAGGTATAAACTCCTGGCAGGCTGTCCCAGGTATGAGCTCCTGACCGACTGATCCACCTATAAGCCAGTGGAGGCTATCCCAAGCATAAGCTCCTGACGGGCTGTCCCAAGCATAAGCTCCTGACCGGCTGATCCATATGATAAGGCTAGTCCATACCATATCTCTCTTTTTCATTTAATCATTATGTGTTGATTTCATCAAATCAATTTCGACTTACATTATGATCAATTTAGATATATCATATCTATATAATCATGCCATCAATCTCTGATACATATATATTGACATAACATACTCATGCTCAAAATCAAATAACAGTATCTCAGATATAATAAATTCATCGATCTCAAATCTGACGATACAAAACCAATGATGCAAGACCAACAGTAAAATAGCATATATATATAATGATGATCATGTACAAAAATTCTTACTTTTATCAGTGACTGATCCAAACATAGAAATCAATGTTCTTCTTCGATTTATGAATTTTGAAAATAAGATATTTCACTCGATATTTTATGCAAACAATCGTATCTCTTCATGATCCTGATCAAATATAAAAATCATATATGGAGAAATTATCGATAATTGATCCTAATAACACAAATCCAGGACTTCTCCTAGGATTATCCAAAATCGAGATTTGTCTGAGTATCTGGACCCTCCATTGGTCTGCAAGACTTTTAGAGAGAGAAAATTCTTGAAGAGAGAGAAAATTCTAGAGAAAAAAAAATTTAGAGAGAGAAAGTAGAGAGAGAATCTTCGTATCCTTCAGATGAGGCAATCATGGTCGAGATCATCAGAAGTCCTATCAGGATGACTCAATATAGATCAAATATTATAAATTTTGAATAGGATCGAGCTGGGACCAATCTACTGCACAAATTTCAAAGCAATCTCAGGTCATCTTATTTTTAGCTCAAGTTCATCCTAGGATCCGCGATGCAATCAGAGAGAGAGAAAGACCCTAGAGAGATAAAATTCAGAAAGAGAGAGAAAATGTCGAGAGAGAATCTAGAGAGAGAAACTGGAGAGAAAGATTAGAGAGGAGAGAGGAAAGAGAGAGAAAGGAGAGAGAGGATGAGAGAAAATTCTCTCTTTTTTTTTTTCTCTCTTCTTTTTTTTTTTTTTTGTCTTTCTCTTTTTCTTTTTCTTTTTCTTTTTTTTCTTTCTTCCTTCTTCTTCCTTTTCCTGTTTTCTTCTTTCTTCCTCTTCCTTGGCCGAACAGGGGAGGACCAGAGGGAGGCTCGGTGGCTCGGCTCCAGCAAGGGGCAGCGACATCTAGTTGACGGCGACAGAGAAAGGAAGGCCGATGGCAAGGTTCGACTGATGAGAAATCAAGAAACAATCGAAAAAATAGAATACCGCCCCTCTCTCTAGTTTTTCAATCATTGACCGGTCGCCAACGGCCAAAACCTCTCGAGGAAGGGGTATAGAGAGATGAGGTCCTATCCTAGGAGTGAGATGCCGCAAATGGTGGCGTCGGTGTCCGAAAAAGAGGAGGAAAGGGTTCGACCGAAACAGAGCAAAACAGATGTTCAATTTTTTCATGAATTTTTCGACGAGCTCAACGGTCGGTGAGGGTGCACCGTGCCGTGGAAAGGAGGGGAAGGAAGAGGAGAAAGAAGAGAAGGGCTTACCTCTGACTCCGGTGAGGTCTCCGATGAGTATTTGAGATGAACACAATGAGGACATCCGCGGCTTCAACGAAAAAATTCGAGAAAAATAAAAGGAGAAATCTGGTGCTCGTTGTGGCTAGCCATGGAGAAGGGAAGGGGGATTTTATAGAGGTCTTCCTAGGGTTCCTTATGGCCCTAGGAGTCCTCCTCCCAATCGGACGTGGAGAAGAAGAAGAAGACTCCAACAAGAGTCTTCTTCCATAATTTTTTTTTTCCTCGTATGGGCTTGATTCAAGGTCCAATTGGGTCGGATATTACATTCTCTCCCCTTCAAATAATTTCATCCTTAAAATTACCTTATGTTGTTTGAGATACATACTTAAAAAAAATATATACTTGCATCATGTTATTTTCATGCATCCGATAATATCTTACATATTATTTATTTCTCATGATCTTGTTATAACAAAAATTATTTGAAATCTCAAACTCATCCTTTCTTATTGATTTTTCAACTTTTTCAAAGAACAATAACATTTTAGACTAATAACAGAACTATCAAGCTATTAACAATATACTTGATATATCTAGAGTTCTTGACATTATCTATAATAAAATAATCTACTGACAAAAATTATCCGACTATGATCAGATTAGATCAAGATCTGTAGCATCCTTTCATTATCAATAAAATTCTTTCTTATTTACAACTAATGTATTCCATAATATCTTTTGAATCAAAGGATTAATATTTCTAATCGATTTAAACCATCATGTTTTTACTGCATACTCTGATCTTAATTTATCAAATTATATAAGTCTATCAAAGATAAAAATATCCTTGTATGTTAGATCAATCCAAGGTAGATCTAACTTTTAAATTTTTATATAGATCTTAGAGCAAAATTTTAAATTTTTTTATCTTTACTACCCCTTGGACATAGTACATCAAAATAAAATCTTGATCCACTTTCTATATTTGAATTCATTGCATAAGCTTCATCACTCCTCAAGAATCCAACATGTCAAGAATTAATTGAAATTAACCTTAGATTTACCTTACAATCATTTAGACAATTTCCAAATCAATCTTCCTTTTTAAAAGAATTAATTCCAACTTGACAAACTAGAAGAACTCAAGCCAACATCTTTGTAAGTAGAATCAACTTGATTATTTCTTGTAGAGCTCTCTTCATCACAATCCTTAATATTAATCGATAAATCCATACAAAATCTTATCCCTTGTATAAGACATTCAAAATTTAACACTAGCAAGATATCTTAGTTCAATTCAGAAATCCAAACTTTGACTTGAATAATTAATATACTTCACCATCTTCAACAATCACAAGAAAAATTAAAAAATTTAATCCAAAGATGGTAATACGAATTATTAAAGATTTCATCATAACGAATATATCATATTCTAACAAAATCAATTTTTTTATTCAATTCATTAAAATTTTTTAGATCTACTTAGAAAAGCAAACTTTTAACTTGAAATTCAATATAACTTGAAAGATCAAGAAATTAGATCCAAATATGATATTTTGAATAACCAAAGATTTCACCAAGATGTGTATCTCATATTCTCATAATAAAATCTAAGTACATTTTTCATCTAAATTCAAGTTTCATATATGATTTTCTTATAGATTCAATACTCAAAAATATTTTTCTCTCATTTGATGTAATTTCTTCTTAGACCACATCCTAACTAACTTTCTTCTGATAAGTACAAAAATTTTATAATGCTCAAAAAATTAATATCGAAATCAGAAAAATTATCATGACCTTCATCCATATAAGTTTTGCATTGAATAGATAATTGAGTATACTCAACACAACATATCAATATTTTTCTCTTCATTTCAAGATCAACACTTCTCATACTTAGGTCAACCTTACTAATTAAAATCTAAGATATAACCCGTCAATTCTGTTATAGACATCATATACCACTTATGCATAAATTTTATCATAGTATCTACTGATTCAAAATCCAAATATCGAATCCTTTCTTTTATATCTATCATGTTTCTCATGATCATAACCTTAAGTTCAAATATCACTAGAGTCACAATCCTGAATAATTATAACCTTAAGCTCAAATACCACTTAAATCATATTCTCTAGTGATCATAACCTAAACTCTAATATCATTCTATCACATCTTTAATGATCATAACCTTAAACTCTGATATTATTTATCATACTCTATTGATTATAATCTTAGAGTTTTGATATCACTTATGTCACAATCCCTAGTAACCTTAAACTTGAGCTCTAGTACTGTTCTGTCATATTCTCTGGTATCACTCTATCACATCCTATTGATCATGCATAAAATTTTGATATTATTTCATAATCCCTAGTGACTTAAACTTAAGCTCTAATATCATTTTGTCATATCCTAATCACTTATATCATAATCTCCAATGATTATAACCTAAGCTCTGATACCATTCTGTCACATCCTATTGATCTTATATAAAGTTTTGATATCACTTCATAATCTTAGTGATCTTAAACCTAAGCTCTGATATTACTCTATCATATCCTAATTACTTATATCCTACTTGTTAAATGATTATAACCTAGGCTTTGATACTATTCTGTCACATCCTAATCACTTATATCATAATCCTCAAATGATCATAATCGAAGCTCTGATACTATTCTGTTATATCTTATTGATCATACATAAAGTTTTGATATGATCACTTCATAATCTCTAATGATCTTAACCTAAGCTCTGATACCATTCTGTCATATTCTAATTACTTATATCATAATCCTTAATGATCATAACCTATGCTCTGATACCATTCTGTCACGCTCTAAACCCAATATCCAGGTCGGATACATGATGGCCGCACACTCCTTAGAGTAAGTCCTAAAGAATATGCAAGGCCAAAAATATTTTATTACAACCTCAACATCCATAATATCTAATTTCAATAATAACTAGTAAAACTTACATAATTATAATTGAAATTCTTTCAATCCTCTGATCAGATATCATGATATTCTATCTATTCATCGTTCATCCGTAAATCCAAACCATGAGCATTCTGTATCTCTGAGAAGAAAAAGAAAAAAAGAAGGGGTGTGAGCTTTACAGCCCAATAAGAATTTTCATATCACACCAATATAATAATATAATCTAAAAATAAGAATAGACAATAAAACATAAAATCTCATGTTCAATATCCGAAATAATTCAAATATCTATAAATTATCTGTCTTGTCAAAAGATATGCATCATCATATATTAATAGGTGAAACACTTTTATTCAACAATTATTTCATGTCTTGTCTTTCATTTTTTTTTCATAATCACATGATTTTTAACCTTTTCTTTCTAGCTCTGGACTAATCAAGTCTATACCTCAGTCATCATCCGAATCAATTCCACTTAAAAGCCTTTCAAGGCTGTCCCAAGATGAGCTCCTGGCCGGCTGTCCCACGTACGAAAGTCCGTGAGAGGCTGTCCCAGGCATAATCTCTTGGCGGACTGTCCCAGGCATGAGCTCCTGGCCGGCTGATCCACCTATAAGCCAGTGGGGGCTGTTCCAAGCATAAGCTCCTGATGGGCTGTCCCAGGCATAAGTTTCTGGCCGGCTAATCCACATGACAAGGTTAGTCCATACCATATATCTCTTTTTTATTTAATCATTATGTGTTGATTTCATCAAATCAATTCCGACTTACATTATGATCAATTTAGATATGTCACATCCATATAATCATGCCATCAACCTCTGATACATATATATTGACGTAACATACTTATGCTCAAAATCAAATAACAGTATCTCAGATATAATAAATTCATTGATCTCAAATCCGATGGTGCAAAACCAATGATGCAAGACCAACAGTAAAATAGCATATATATAATGGTGATCATGTACAGGAATTCTTATCTTTACCGGTGACTGATCCAAGTATAGAAATCAATATTCTTCTTCAATTTATAAATTTTAAAAATAAGATATTCCACTCGACATCTTATGCAAACAATCATATCTCTTCATGATCCTGATCAAATATAAAAATCATATATGGAGAAATTATCGATAATTGATCCTAATAACACAAATCCAAGACTTCTCCTAAGATTTTTCAAAATCAAGATTTTCTGAGTATCTTGACCCTCTATTGGTCTGCAAGACTTCTAGAGAGAGAAAATTTTAGAGAGAGAAAGTAGAGAGAAAATTTTTATATCCTTCAGATGAGACAATCATGATCGAGATCATCAGAGGTCCTATCAGGGTGACTCAATATGGATCAAATATTATAAATTTCGAATAGGATCGGGCTGGGATCCAATCTACTACATAAATTTCGGAGCAAACTCAGGTCATCTTATTTTCATCTCAAGTTCATCCTAGGGTCTGTAATGCAATCAGAGAGAGAAAAAGATCCTAGAGAGAAAAAATCCATAAAGAGAGAGAGAGAGAGAGAAAAGGTCTAGAGAGAGAATTTAGAGAGAAAAATTGGAGAGAGAAAGTAGAGAGAGGAAAGAGAGAGAGGAGAGAGAGAAAATTCTCTCTTTTTTTCTTTATTTTTTTATTTTTCTCTTTTTTTTTTCTTTTTTTTTTCTCTTTCTCTTTTTTTTCTTTTTCATTTTCTTTTTTTTTCTTTCTTCCTTCTTCCTTTTCCCGTTTTCTTCTTTCTTCCTCTTCCTTGGCCGAATAGGGGAGGACCAGAGGGAGGCTCGGTGGCTTGGCTCCGGCAACGAGCGGCAGCATCTGGTCGACGACGACAAAGCAAGGAAGACAGGTGGCGAGGTTCGGCCGGCGAGAAATCAAGAAATAATCGAAAAAATAGAATACTGTCTCTCTCTCTAGTTTTTCGATCATTGGCCGGTCGCTGACGGCCAAAATCTCTCGGAGAAGGGGAATAGAGAGATGAGGTCCTATCCTAGGGGTGAGACGTCGCAAACGGTGGCACCAGTGGCCAAAAAAGAGCAGAAAAGGGTCCGACCGAAACAGGGCAAAATAGAGGTTCAACTTTTTCATAGATTTTCCGACAAGCTCGACGGCCGGCGAGGGTGCACCATGCCGTGGAAAGGAGGGGAAGGAAGAGGGTAAAGAAGAGAAGGGCTTACCTCCAACTCCGGTGAGGTCTCCGGCGGGTATTTGAGATGAACACGATGAGGACATCCGCGGCTTCAACGAAAAAATTTGAGAAAAATAAAAGAAGAAATCTGGTGCTCGTTGTGGCTAGCCATGGAGAAGGGAAGAGGGATTTTATAGAGGTCTTCGTAGGGTTCCTTGTGGCCCTAGGAGTCCTCCTCCCAATCAGACGCGGGGAAGAAGAAAAAGACTCCTCCATATTTTTTTTTTCCTCATATGGGCTTGATTCAGGGCCCAATTGGGCCGGGTGTTACACTTTTAATCAGGAATCTTTTCCTTTTGTTTTCTTCCAGGGAAATATGAAATATAAATATTTTTAGTACAATTGATGAGTAGCATAAGCCCGTTCATTTTTGTACTTTGTTGTGGCATCAGATCAGAACATTCAAGAAAAAGGAATATGCTAGGTATGATAAGATCAAATTGGCACATGTTGTAAGCCAAAAACAAGATACCGAAAGGTGAATCCTAAAGCACGGGCAACGGACGATAGTAAAAGAGAAACGTGTGTTTGGAGATTCAGTGAATGCACTTCTCGTCCATTCACCGACTACCTCTCGGACCAGGATAGAATAAACAATAAACAATAAATTTAATTTAGGAGTTCTCAGTTCATACATCTTTTTATGGATAGATACGAAATTATCTCCAGGTCAGTTGCTATTTGTATGGACGTTTCTGTCCAACATGACTTGTTCGAAAAGGTTCATTGAGGCAGAGAACACCCTTCAAGTTAGTACTTTTCGCCTTCAAGGTGGCCCATGTCATCATTTGAATATGCCATAACTTTTAGACATGCCTAGATTAACTTTGGCACCAGCGTAGATTTTAATCCTATTCAATAAATTTTGAAGGATTTCAGAACCCATTGAACGAGTTCAAAGTCTGCTGTTACCAAATTTAGTTTAGACAAGCCTAAAAGATATTGGACTTTTACGTTTAAGTACTTGAAGATTTCCCATCAAAAAGAAAAGTATTTCATGGTTAGGAAAAAACTTAATGGTGAAGTGATTAGAAGACTTAGAAATCAAGAAATGATTAGAAGACTAGATAGACAATCATGAGGAAGCGAAAGAGAGGGATTTCTTTGTTAAATAGAAAAGCAAAGAGCAATTGATCTTGGGTCACCAGAGATCATAGCCCCTTGGACTTCTTCGTCATGGGTGGGGGTGGAAAGGAACAAGTTATGTTGGAGTCTTGGAACTGTTTCTTCTTGGAAAGGGTTTTTTTCCTTTTTAAAATTGTTTCCAAGAACTCCCTCCAAAAAAAAAAAAAAAAAAAGGCTTCCAAGGATATTAGTGAACTAAAGTTGAAGAGAAGAAGTATAAAACATTTAGTTTTGTCCTATTAATTGCAATTACTTTACATTTCAGATTTTTGTGCTAAAAGTGGTGGTGACACAGCTCTAAACTTATTGATATCAAAATCTGATGAAAAAGATCTAGCAAGAGTTAAGTGTGTTTCCCTGATACATATCATGGAGCAAATTTATGATTTCTCTTATAGCTCTCACTGCATTTTATTGGTGTCCTGTACATCAGAGACGTGTTGTGATGCCAATAGGTGCTTCTGCACATATATGCATGACCAAAACATTGATAAGAAATTCTGCAGACAATACTTACATACGGTAGGGGGTTTCAAGTAAAGTGGCTTATGCCTGTTGGAACTCCCTACATGCGGAGTGCAAGTAGTAGTTCAAGCAAAAGACTAGCACTTTTACACCCAATCTCCTACAAATACAGAATACTACAAATATTTTTCAAAGGTTTTTAGATAAAACTATTTATATTTAGAGAATGCTTGGTTAGGGAAGTTGGAATTCAAAATGGAAATAAAAATAAATAACTTCTATTACAGCCATTTGCTTTGAACCAATACTTCCAGCTCAAGGGCCGGGATAGACTTGAATTCAATATTAAAAGATTCGCACTTAACTCCCTGCCAAATACAATGCAAAAGAATTTTTTTTTTTTTAATAAAGCATTTATAGAAAACTGCTCAAATTTAGTTTCAAGTGGCAGCCCTGCCAGGTCGAGTGTCAAGACTGGCATGAATGTAGCAGTAAAAAGTTTAACAGTTGACCCCTGTCAAAATATATTGTCATTTATAGACAAACTGCATCCACTTCAACTCATAATACCAATCACATGCTATGCATGTGATTGTTATCATACCAATCATACTAGCACATCATGCACGTTCTCCTCATTGTGTGTGAATTTCTGCGTTATGATTCAATTGTCTGCAGAATTCTATATAATTAAGCCACATCACAATACGGACTAATATGACAAAGAGAAGAGCCGACCTAGAAATGAATCGACTGAGTACGATGATTTTTTTTTGAGCTGCTGTATCTCTTTCTTCTAGCTCGGATACTTCATATCGATAATGATCTTTATTTTTTTGGGATTAGCCTCATTCCTCGTTGTGAGATAAGAAATTTAAGGAATTTCTCGAAGATTACCCCAAATGCACACTTAGTCAGGCTCAACTTCATCTGATGTCATCGAAGTATGGCAAAGGCTTCTTCCAAGTCCCAAACGTAGTCCGTAGTTTGGGGACTCTTCACCAGCATGTCATCCAGATATACTTTCATATTTCGTCCAATCTGTGCCTTGAAAACTTTATTGATGAGTCGTTGGTAGGTAGCTCCAGCATTCTTCAAACCAAAAAGCATTACTTTATAACAGTATATGCCTTTGTCGATTATGAAGGCTGTGTGCTCCTCATCTTCTAGTGTCATCTGAATTTGATTACATCCAGCAAAAGTATCCATGAAACTTAGAAGTCGATGGTCTGAAGTCACATCGACTAGTTAATCTATCTTCGGCAATGAAAAACTATCCTTCAGACAAGCTTCATTCAAATTCGTATAGTCGATATAGATTCTCTACTTTTCATTGGCCTTTCTCACCATTACTACATTGGCAAGCTAATCGGGGTATGTAGCTTCCCTGATGAATCCTATCGCGAGGAGCTTGTCGACTTCATCAATGATCTTCTATCTTTCAGAGGCAAAAGGTCATTTCTTCTGTCTCACCGGTTTGACGTTCAGGTTGATGTTAAGTCGGTGAGTTATTATTTCTGAAGGAATATCGGGCATATGTCGGTAGTTGATCAAGCAAAAATGTCGGCATTTGTTCTGAGTAAATTTACCAACTGCTGCCGCTCTGGATCAGACAATTGCGATCCAATTCGAGCTATTTTCTTGGGATCTTCCATTTTTAGCGGGATAGAAATTAGTTGGTCAACTGGTTCACCCCTCTTCTGATCCTCTCTTTGGTCTAACTTGTCGACAGGTAGAGAGTCTTCAGATTTATTATTTTGAATGGAGACAATGAAGCAGCGTCGGGCAAGTTGTTAATCTTCACGCATCTCTCCAACTCCATTTCTTATCAGAAATCAGACTAGTAAATGGTATGTCGAAACCACTACTTTTAGAGCGTTAAGTCCAGGTCGTCTGAGTATGACATTATAAGCCAAAGGAACTCAAACTATAGTGAATGTTATGAAGACGATGCTCTATTATGGTTCAGTTCCAGCGGTTAAGAGGATAGATATTTTTCCTTCCACTATGACAGTATCTCCTGTGAAGCTGACTAATGGCGTCAAGATTCTTCTGAGTCGATCAGTTGGTAGTCGCATTCGAAAAAAAATCGAATAAAAGAGAACATCAATCGAACTTTCATTATCTACAAAAAAAAATTTTATATCATAATTAGCTATTATTGGTGAGACAACAACAGCATCATCATGGAAAGTCTGAATTCTTCGAACATCCTCTTTCGAGAAAGTTATTACATTATTGAGTCATCATCTTTTCACCGACTCTTCTTCGAGAGTTACCTCTCAGTTCGATCGTTTGGAGATCATGTTGATCATCCTTGTAGTCAGCTGATTATTTATAGCTTTCTCAGTTTGTGGCTGAGATCGTCGATCGATAGGAGGTTGAGTTGGTGGATCCCTCCGAAACTTTTCAAGGTAGCCTCATCGAATCAGGGCCTCTATCCCGTTCCTGAGTTGGATGTATTGTTCGGTATCATGATCATAATCATGATGAAATCAATAGTACTTTTTTCGATCGTGGCTCCTCGATGACGCCTAATGGGCTTCCTAATGTAAGTTGGATAACTTAAGTTAATAGGAATCTTAATGTAAGTAGGACTTATATTATGAGATTGAATAGGATTCAATCCTTATGCCTATTTAAAGGGACCTCTTCTAAGGTCCCTAGAGCATCCAAACCAGCAATCCCTCACACCCAAAGGCTCTCCCCATGCCCTCTCTTCCTCCCCTTTTCTCTTCTCTTGGGTGTTCTACACGTCTTTCCCTTGGGACGTGCGTCCCAAGGTGTTCTATGCCCAAAGGAGTTCGGGTGCCTCTTCCTTACTGGTTTCTAGCATTTGGTAGCAGCACATTACAAGGAGAAACTCTAGAGAAGAGGAGAAGAAGAAGATCAAGTAGAAAGATCAAGTGTTGATCATAATCCAAGCTTCGTTCAGATTTAGCAGGATAAATTTTGAAGATTCAAAATTCAGATTATAGAGGATTGTTCCAGGCTGATTCCGAGTGGATACTCATAGAGGCTGGATACTTGTGCGGCTAACAGAGAGCCTCGTCTCTTTCAGATCCAGATTTGAAAAAAGAGATTGTGAAACAAGTATGTTATTTGATCACAATCTAAATTTTAGCATATGAAATAGATCCATATGGTTTTATATTTTTATGCATGCAAAATTCAGATTAAAATATTTCAATCTTATTCTCCATTGCAGTGTTTAGAAAATTAAGTATTGAAACACATATGCATGCTTCAAACCTCAAAATCCAACAGTTTTAATCTTATTCTCGATAAAAGTCCGGAGTACCAGGCTCGAGCAATTTTCTGAAGATTCATCGGGAAATCGATGCACAAGAGGATATTGGTTGCCTCCTGAATCATCATGAGAGCCTTGTAGCTCTCAAGATGGTCGATCGGATCTGTGAAGCCGTCGTATTGCTCCACTTGTAGCATCTTGAACCGAGATGGAATCGGCTCATCCAAGATGTGCTAAGAAAGAGGTTGGATGGTGTGGAAGTCGTAGTCATTGGAAGACTTGCGACCTTTCACTTAGAGCTAAGCGAGTTGGCGGTTGATTTTTTAAAATTTGCATTCATAGTCATCGAATCACTGTTGTTGAAAAACTCCAGAGGTGGAATCTCCCGACGAACTTGAAAGGGAAGTAGAAGGTGTTCGCAGTCGCTTCCCCTTTCTAGTGCTGTCGCGATGGGAAAGAGAAGGAGAATGCTGCGAGTGATGGGAGGTACGATGAGAGTATCGAGAATACTGTTGCTCATCTCGATGGGAAAGCTGAGATGGTCTCTCTGGAGAAAGAGAAGGTGATCACCGCAGATGGCAGTGACTGTGCTTGGATGGCCCTGACTGTGCCATCGATTGTTTCACCGACAGCTGCTGTTGCTAGGTTTGCTGCTGTTGGAGGCTTTTAACTGCCTCTGTCAAGATATTTATCTGCTGCATAAGCGTAACGATCTGTACATCCATGGTGACCACGGGACGTGAGGAATAATATAACAATAATATAAGCAATAATATATTATAATGTAATATATTATAAATATTAATATATAACATTAAATATACTATAATATAATATATACAATATTGATATAATGTATTAACTATATATTGATAAATCAATTTTTTGCTAGATTGAGGGATATTTTCGTCCTCATGTTTTATCCTAAGATCACTGCCTGGAGTGATTTTGGATTTTTGACCTTGAGGACAGATATCCCATCATTAAATTAGGGGGTGATTTGAGGAGTGGGAGTAATTAATTTGAAATCATCTCTATATAGGATTATTATGGTGCAACTAAATATGGTGATTTTGTCACCTCCACCTATATCATCTTTGATCTTAGATGGATCATCCCATGCTAAATGCCCTTTAGAGCAAAAATGATCACATGTGGCAGCATAGACGTCCTGACGGAGGCAATTAAAACATGTTATTCCTCATAATATATTATAATATATTATTCCTCATGTCCCATGGTCACCATGGACGTACAGATCGTTGCACTTGTGCAGCAGATGAACATCTTAACGGAGGCAGTTAAAAGCCTCCAATAGTAGCAAACCCAGCAGCAGCAGCCGTCGGTGGAACAATCGATGGCATAGTCAGTGCCGTCCAAGCACAGCCGCTGCCATCTGTGGCGATCACCATCTCTTTCCCCAGAGCGATCGTCTCAAATTTTTCGTCGAGATGAGCAATAAAATTCTTGGCACTCTCGTCGTGCCACCCATCGCTCGCAGTGTTCTCCTTCTCCTTTCTATCGCGATCGTATTAGGAAGGAGAAGCGACTGCGAACACCTTTTACTTTCCTTTCAAGTTCGTCGGGAGGTTCCACCTCTGAAGTTTCTCAACAACGACGATTCGATAACTATGAATGCAAGTTTCAGAAAATCAACCACCGACTCGCTTAGCTCCTAGTGAAAGGTCGGAAGTCTTCCAACGACTATGACTTTCACACCGTCCAACCTCTTTCTTAGCATAATCTTGGATGAGCCGATTCCATCTCGATTCAAGATACCACAAGTGGAGCCATACGACGGCTCCACAGATCTGATCGACCATCTTGAGAGCTATAAGGCTCTCATGATAATTCAGGGGGCAACCGACGCCCTCTTGTGCATCGGCTTCCCAATGACTCTTCGAAAAACTACTCGAGCCTGGTACTCTAGACTTCAGTCGGGAATAAGATTAAAACTATTGGATTTCGGGGATTGAAGCATGTATATGTGTTTCAAAACTTAATTTTCTAAACACCATAGTGAAGAATAAGATTAAAATAATTTTAATCTGAATTTTGCATGCATAAAAATATAAAATCACATGGATTTATTTCATATACTGAAATTGATATATGCAAAAATTTAGATGGTAATCAAATCACATACCTGTTTCATAATTTTTTCTTCAAATCTGGATCTAAAAGAGATGAGGCTCTCTGTTAGCCGTACAAGTGTCCGGCCTCCACGAGTATCCACTCAAGATCAGCCTGAAACAGCTCTCTATAATCTGAATTTTGAATCTTCAAAATTCAGCCTACTGAATCTGAATGAAGCTTGAATCATGATCAATACTTGATCTTTATCCTTGATCTTCTTCTTCTCCTCTTCTCTAAATTTTTTTCTTGCTATATACTGCTACCAGATGCTAGAAACTAGCAAGAAAGAGGCACCCAAACTCTATTGGATATGGAACACCTTGGGATGCGCATCCCAAGGGAATGGCATGTAGAATGCCCAAGAAAAGAGAAAATGAGAGGAAGAGAGGGCGTGGGGAGAGCCTTTGGGTGTGAGGGGCTACTGGTTTGGATGATCTAGGGACCTTAGGGGAGATCCCTTTAAATAAGCATAGGAAATGAATCCTATTCAATCTCATAATACAAGTCCTATTTGATTAGGATTCCTATTAACTTAAGTTATCTAACTTACATTAGGAAGTCCGTTAGGTGCCAATAATTGGAGCCCTTGCACCCATAATTAGACATCCCAAAACACACCCAAGAAATACCCCATATGAAAATAAAAAGCCCTCTAATCAATGGATACATCCAAATTGATCAAATCAAGGTAGCACCCCATAATAACTATTAAGGAGATTCATAAGGGACTTACACCCTTAATTTATGTGATCCATAACTTTAGACACCAAATAATTGAAGTCTCATGAATCTTATTCATGTAGGTTATTAGTAAGTAATTAAGTTAGAATTAACTTATCAAATAAGTAATCCCAACAGAAAGAGAAATTGGGTCCAACCATGTGCTAGCAAGGTTACCACAAATTTAATGGATTTTTCTAAACCCAATTGATACTTCATAAGCTCAATTACTTATTCCAGACCTAATCCCTTTGTTGTGTGACCTCATAGGTTCAATTCTATCTGGTAGTGAGACATACAATGATCTCTATCATCGTATTATTGAAACTCTTTTCAATGGATCTGAATAATTTCACTCTAACTCAATAAGGATTGTCGATCCAGAACAATCCTAGTGAGCTCTCACAATCTACTAGTAACATCTAGCAGTATGTAGTGACAATCCAGTAGAACTGAAATAAATCTCTAAGTATAGTTAACGTGTAATTCAGTCCCTCTATCGTGAGTTCCGACTAGATGGCAGGTCATGGATAAATCATCAAACCTCAACATCGATCATATGATAGATTCAATCAGCTTAAGTCCATATGTGATTCTATGAAAACTCTTTTCCATCAATCACACTGCTATGGCCATAGACTTAAGGACTCAACCTCTTAAATTCTATAGAACTACTCCCTTCTGCTAGGATCGATAAATTTCATCTTGATGCACACTCCACTCCTACAGTGGATCAATTATCGCCAACATCCACTACAAGATGTCCTTGAGATCCATATTGATGTGTCAGTCAAACTTCAGTAGTCTCTCTGCGAGCAGTAGTGTCATCTCTGGTCAAAAGATCAGTCATATAACTACAACATCAAGAAAGTCACTAATGAGTGAGTAGACATCCATATGACTTCTCGTGTTGGTTACGTTCAGTGCTAGTTGTTCTCTAACAACCACTTATACTCTCACTCCAATATCTCTACACTGCAGACTCGAGACCCATCTATCTGAAAGAAGCGATCTGTATTTTGATCTATCCGGATCAATCACTGTTCTCATGATGATCCTATGATCAGGAGCAATTTAGGAATTAACCATCAATGACACATGTCTCAAATCCTCAACTCTTTAAGAATATGTATCATCATCTTGTTAATCTCTTTGATGATTTATAGACATATAAACATGAATGGTAATATAACTGCCCAATAAGTATAAAATCATATCCTAAAAATATAAAATATATCAGTCAAGATTGACTTCTAGGACATACATCCAATAATCTTCCACTTATACTAAAGCCAATCTGCCATGTACCAAGCCCTGTCTTCACAAGACATGCTATAGTTTTAGGCTAGCTAAGTGACTTATCAGTGGGTCATCTACATCACATGTGGAGTTTGCTCTCTACACCTCTATGTATTTTTACTTGAGGTAGTCGTGTGTTCTGCTGCTCTATGTGCTTAGATATCTGGTAAGATCTAAGCTCTTTAGCAAGGGCTATGGTGCCATTATCTTTATAGTATAGTGTCATGGTATCTGATGGTATAACAACTAATTCTGCAACTAACATTACAACCAGAGTACATCCTACATATCTACAGTATACTCAGCTTCCATTGATCGATTATTTAGAATCCTTCTAAGATATCGACATAGGAATACATCCATGATGTAGACATTCTACCATCAATAACAGATATAAAGTCTGAATTGGTATATCCTCCCACTCCTAGCTTTGATCCTTCTCCAAACATATCCTCAGTTCTTCTTAAGAGCTTAAGGATATTTTCACAGCAATTCAGCACTCACAGCTTGGATACAATTGATATCTACTTGTGACAATCATGATATAATCAGTTCAAATATTTTATGACATACGACTATGCCCGAGAGGGTAGCAGATCTCTCTCCAAGATTTCTATGCTGAATGCTTTCAGTATCTAATCTCTGTATTTTATCTGTGAAAATATAAGCATCCAATTACATCTATCTCTATAGATCTTTAGGATGCTCACTTTATGTCTTTCATAAAAAAATCTATATTCAACCATATTTTAATCGATGTCAATATTGGACACTCTCACTGATCCTTTTGAAACCCATAATTCCTTATATCTGATCAAACAATTTGATCATATTATTGAAATGAATATTCCAACTCCAAGGGTATTGTAGTCTTTGTGATCACCTATCATAAGAAGTGAAATCCATAGGCTATTCCATATAGAAATCTTTAAAAGATCTCTACTCAAAAAAGCTATTTCACATCTTTTTTGAAGTCGATATCGTACATCGCCTCGTTGTAGATTCTGGAATTATCTCTATGCTCTCCATCTCCCATGAGAAATAACTTTCTCTACATCTTCTCCTAAGCATACCCAAGTACTTTTCGAGAGGATTGGAGATCCTACTATGTATACAAGGTGGAGGAGGAATATACGTCTACTGGCTCATGATTAATATGTTCTTAAGGTCCCAAGGCTCCTTACTCTTCAGAGACACTCTCTTAGAGCTTAACTTTCCTCCCACTATTTCATCTTGGTTAAACAGTTTTTCAAGAAGATAGCATTGAGTCACAATCACATTGTAATCCCATCGAAAAGTAATATTCCAAACTCTTTTAGGAAGAGCTTTATAGACCTATCCTCTAACATATCCACCTGCTATCCTAGACACAAGCTGGACATCCTTGAATCTCAAAATAATCAAGATTCAGTTCCCATCATGTCATATCTTATATGGTGTGGTAGGAACAGATTTAGAGAGAACCTAATTTTATAAAAATAAAATATATCCCTAAAGAAATATAAATAAATCAATAAATTTTATTATGGATCAGATCATATCTCATATAGTCCCATGACTCTTCTTATCTCATTAAGCTAAGATTTACTAAGAGAGGTCTAATATGAAACAATGCCATTTTATGAGATAATCGAAAAAAATTTTTCAATGGTATTACAATCTCGATCCGATCAAAATATCTTCAGAAATTTATTCTTCTACTTTCATCTAAATTCTTTAAACTTTTCAAAAATTTTATATTTATATCTCATATACAAAGTAGAGACAACTTCTTGGTTAGCGCATCACATGGGCTACACACATCAAATGTGTACAAGGATAAGCATCTCAGTGGTTATTTTCTTCTTATCCTACAAGAGTAGCTTGATCATATTTTTTCAAAGAGATGGACACAAACTAGATTTAACTCGACAGCCAATAAGCCCAAAGGCTCATATTTTTTCAGTTTGCTAATCATTTCTTCTCCAATATGACTTAGCTATAGGTTCTACATATACTTTAAATTTTATCTCAATTTTGGATCTCTCAGATCCAATGGCATTCACTGATTGCTCAATTAAGTTTACATATGCATCAACATGCAAATGATAGAGACTGTCTCTAAGAACTAAATCCAAATAATGATCGCAAAGGATAGATATCCATGGCTGCAGCAGCAACTGTTGCCCTATAGCCAATTCAAGGGTTACTTCCTTAGCCCTCTACCTTTCCATCGACTCTACACTAGAGTCTGTAGCTCAACTAGAAGAAAAAAAAATTGTAAGGACAGTATTGAGCAATTTCGATATATCTACTCTAGGTGTGTCTTTGTTTCTTTAGGCTCTCCAGATATTTATCTCTGAACTCTTTCAAGGTTCCTTTGTTATCAACACTTTGACCAATTCAGATAAAGTGCCATGATGGTCTTTCATATGATAGTTTACCATAAACTATCTATATAAACTAATCAGGGATCGCAGGATCAAATCCATAAGCAATTCCTTAGCATGGTCATGTCAAGCATTTTAAGCTCTTTAATGTCCTCGATCATTATCAAATAACGATCATAGACTGACTACCTATCATGTATCACATGCACTGTACGAGTCTGATCACCTCACAATACTCGTGGATGAATCAACATATCATCGGTAGTGTACATATGCTCATGCATAGCACCTATCTTAATTGTCATTATCCATCCACTCATCAAGTATAGCTCATCGACTATGAGTTGGACTAATCGTTAACAATTGAATAACCTGATAGAGAATATTGCCTAATTTTTTAAAATTAAAAATAATTTTTAAGTTTGTGAGCCAATCTATATAATCAGTTTTAGTTAATCAGTTAATATTTAAGATTCAAGCTAGAGGGTTGGAAGCTGACACAATGAACAGTAGAAAATAAAGATTCTAATTGGATGTTTGTATTTATTTTATAATTTTGCTCTAAAAATTTTTAGATGCAAAAAGAGACTCCCACTATTTTATCAGAACTTCCACACTCTCCTAGTGGAGAAATAAAAATCCTAAAGTGACAATTAGGTTTCTAATAGGTGCTGCAGTCCCACCGATGCCATGCACCTCACCTAACAGTTATTGGTAATACAAGTAAACACTGATGCATGGATAACTCTTTGCTCAGATGCTTCTCTAAGTATATTGCAGCCACTTGGTCTTTAAGTCATGTGGGCTCACCTAACAGTTATTGCTCGTACTTCTTAGTTAAGTCAGACCCACCGTTCACAAGTAGGTATAAAGCCGTCATTAGATCCCTCACCTAATAGTTATTGGGTCCAATCCCATCTTTACCCTGCAGCAACTCTTTGCTAATAGAATGGTTGCATATTCTCGATGCAACTAAACCACTGTGACCAGCCGAGAACAATCAATATCGGTAGTACGCCCGCACATCTACAACGATGGAAGATCTTGGGTTTAATATTTTGTGAAGAGATTTGGATTTAGGTCTCATCTAATCAGTCATCACATGACTGATGTAATTGGCATGGGTTAAATCAAACCACCAAGCAACCATATTTGTGACTCAATCTTTCAAATTGATCAGAAAAGTGGAGATTAGTGGGGGTCCTCCCGTTGCTTTCTTTAGACACCAATAAATTGACTAGGTAAGTGAATAAAATTAATTAAATAATCACCTTTCAATTACTTATCTTAGACACCAATTAGACAATTGATTAGAATTGGTTAGCTCAAATGAATTGGGCTCAAATCAACAAGCCAAATTAAGTTCTTAAGTTAATTGATTCTACATATGAGACTCAATCGATTTAATCAACAATAATTGTATGATCATTAACTTAATTGATCTAACTCAATTTAATACTTGACTCAGTTTAACTAATTACTTAATCGAATTAGACCCATATGTCTCAAATCAAAAATCTTAGATGTAATCCTATTATATGACTTAATTTTTGATTTTTTTCATGACCAAAACTCTCATACACAAATACAAATTTTAGATTCTAAAATCATATTTCGGATCTAAATACTTTACATGATAGTAAGTATTAAAATATAAAAATAATTTTTAAGTTCTAATATACAAACATATATCACATATATGCATGTAAAATCAAATCTTAAATAAAATTTTAGATCTAAACATGATATCATATATCTCATATACTAATCATAGATCAGATTAAAATTAAATTTATGATATAAATATATAATTATATATCATATATATGAATCAAAATTCAGATCATAAAAAAATTTAGGTTTCATGCATGTATCTATTTCACATGAACTAGAACTCTTTCTAGATCAATTTTTAGATTTATGCATGCATCAATATATCAACTATATATTTTAGAATTAAATTTAAAATTAAATTTTAAATTTGAAGATCCATCCATACATCTCATGTATCAAAAAAAAATTAATTTTAAATTTTTTTAAAAAATATGCATATTAAAATTCAGCATATAAAAATTCATGACTCTGATAACACTGTTGGATTTTGAGGTTTGGTGCATGCATATATATTTTAAAATTTTTATTTTCTAAATATCATAATAGAGAATAAGATTAAAATAATTTTAATCTAAATTATATATATATAAAAATATAAAATCACATGGATCTATTTCATATACTGAAATTAATATATGCTGAAATTGATATATGCTGAAATTTAGATTGTGATCAAATCACATACCTGTTTTGCAATCTCTTTCTTTAAATCTGAATCTGAAAGAGACGAAGCTCTCTCTTAACCATACAAGTATCCGACCTCTATAAGTATCCACTTGGGATCAGTCTGGAATAGCCCTCTACAATCTGAATTTTGAATCTCCAAAATTCAGCCTGCTGAATCTGAACGAAGTCTGGATCGCGATCAACACTTGATCTTTCTCCTTGATCTTCTTCTTCTCCTCTTCTCTAGAGTTTTTTCTTACTATGTGCTACCACCAGATGTTAAAAATTAGCAAGGAATAGGCACCCAAACTTCTTTGGATATGGAACATCTTGGGACGCACGTCCCAAGGGAAGGGTGTATAGAATGCCCAAGAGAAGAGAAAAAGAGAAAAAGAGAGAGCATGGGGAGAGCCTTTGGGTGTGAGGGGCTGCTAGTTTAGATGCTCTAGGGATCTTAGGAGATGTTCCTTCAAATAACCATAAGGATTGAATCCTATTCAATCTCATAATACAAGTCCTACTTGCATTAGGATTCCTATTAACTTAAGTTATCCAACTTATATTAGAAAGCCCATTAAGCGTCAATAATTGGAGCTCTTGCACCTATAATTAGATATCCCAAAATACACCCAAGAGATACTCCATATGAAAACAAAAGGCCCTCTAATCAATAGACACGCTCAAATTGATCAAATCAAGGTGGCGCCCCATAATGTCTATCAAGGAGATTCATAAGAGACTTGCATCCTTAATTTATGTGATCCATAATCTTAGACACCCAATAATTGAAGTCTCATGAATCTTATTCACGTAGATTATTAGCAGATAAAAAATTAACTTATCAAATAAGTAATCCCAACGAAAAGAGGAATTGGGTCCAACCATGTGCTAGCAAGGTTACCATGAACCCAATGGATTTCTTTAAACCCAATTGATACTTCATAAGCTCAATTACTTATTTCAGACCAAATTTCTTTATTGTGTGATCTCATAGGTTCAATTCTATCTAGTAGTGAGATATATAATGATCTCTATGATCGTATCATTAAAATTTTTTTCAATGGATTGGAATAATTTCACTCTAACTCAACAAGGATTGTCGATCCAGAACAATCCTAATGAGCTCTTACAATCTACTAGTGACACCTAGCAGTATGTAGTGGCAACCTAGTAGAACTGAAATGAACATCTAGGTGTAGTTAACATATGATTCAGTCCCTTTATCGTGAGTCCCGACTAGATGGCAGGACATGGATAAATCATCAAACCTCAACATCGGTCATATAATAGATTCAATCAGCTTAAGTCCATATGTGATTCTATAAAATTTTTTTTTTCATCAATCACACTGTTATGGCCATAGACTTAAGGACTCAGCCTCTTAAATCTCATAGGACTTCTTCCTTCTACTAGGATCGATAGATCCCATCTTGATGCACACTCCACTCCTATAGTGGACCAATTATCGCCAACATCCACTACAAAGGCTCCTTAAGATCTATGTTGATGTATCAGTCAAACTCTAGCAATCTCACTATGAGCAGTAGTGTCATCTCAGATCAAAGGACCAGTCATACAATTGCAGCATTGAGAAAGTCACTAACGAGTGAGTAGACATCCATGTGACTTTTCGTGTTGATCACGCTCAATGCTAGTTATTCTCTAACAACTAGATACACTCTCGCTCCAGTGTCTCTACATTGCAGACTCGAGATCCATCTGTTTGAAAGAAGTGATCCGTACATTGGTCTATCCGAATCAATCACCATCTCCATGATGATTCTATGATCAGAAGCAATTTAGGAATCAACTATCAATAACATATGCCTCAAATTTTCAACTCTTTGAAAATATGTGTCATCATCTTGTTAATCCCTTAGATGATTCATAGATCATAGACATGAATGGTAATATAACTGTCCAATAAGTATAAAATCATGTCCTAAAGATATGAAATGTGTCAGCTAAGATTGGCTTCTAGGGCATACATCCAACAGGACGTCCAAGAGAGGGGTCTCCTTTTTATAGAATAGAAATTGGGACTTTCCAAGAAAGGGTGCCATGAATCAACGCCAAAACTTCCTTTTGGCATCCAAAAAAATTTCAAAAAAATCCTTAGGATGTGGAGAAGAAATCAGGAGTCTCACACATTAAAGAATTCCTTAAGAAAAATAAAAAAAAATTAATATGGTACAAACAATATACCATATATGAAAAAAATTTTCTAGTCAGTATTTTATCTCTAATTTAGATTGCATTCAAATTAGGCAAGAGATAATATTATGACTCATCAGTTATTGCCACCCACCCTTATTGGATCCTCTCTCATGATGTCAAAAATCTCAACCCAAATCCAATTAGGCATGGATAAATTGGTATGGATCCTGATGTGGCACAAAAGATAAGGATAGAGTCCTAGTCTGATTTGGACTCTTCATTTCTAATTCAATTCTAATCCAAATCAAATTTGGATTGAAATCACTGATAGAAATGAACTAATCCAATTATAAATCTAAATATCTCATCAAATTTCTAATCCAGTTAGAAATTAGTCGAGTCCAAATCCTAATCGAATCAGGATCATATTTCTCTTGAAATCGGATTGCATCATATCAATCCCAATCTGAGTCGAACTGAATCTAATTCAATTAGACTTATTTCAAATCTCTTTACTCAATCAAATTGAGTCAATTAGTAATCTAATTACTAATTAATTCTCCATAAATAGTAGAGTCCCAGTCTCAATGAGACTCTCCTATAGAGTCCTAGTCCAAGTAGGACTCTTCACCAGTGTCACAATCCAATTGGACTCTTCAGCCATCAGATCTGATCGAATCTTCTAATACATATGACCCCATAGGTTTGAACCTAAGCAAATAGCAAAGAAATAACTTTCTATTCCAATCAATGTAACTATCTAGCAATGATGATCTGACGATCGGATAGGTCGAAGTATTGCAAGACAACCTTCTAAAATCTACTGACGTATGGTTATCGTATAATTCATCCCTTTGACCCAAATATCCAAGATGACCTAGAATTTAACTGTCAACCCTTATTAAGTCAACTATATTATATTTTAACATTTTAAATCCATCTTATGGATTATCCTAGCCAAGATTTTACTAAATTGAAATACACTGATGCATATCTCTTACCAACTTAGAGGGATCAATTTCATCTTGACTCATACACCGACTTGATAAATACTTGACTGTACCTAGTATCTTTTCATTACTAAATTAAAAACTCAGATGATCTGATATTAAAGTACAGTGAGCTGCTTACAAATCACTGTGGTGGTCTCAGGTCAGAGGGACACTTATACCAATACCCTTCACGAGCTACTCTTGACAGCAGAGTGCTCGGCACATGGCCATCTGCATACCATAATAGTATCTTCACACTCTTTGGTTAGGAGGACAACCAACTCATATGATACACAATGATCTACACTTGATATCACTATCGTCCTAGTAATAGCATATCATTTGGTCGCGAATATTTTTAAGGACTTAATGACAAATCCTTCTTTGTCGATTAATAATAGTCCTAAGGACTTCATTACAACATAGGAGTTCAAAGATGATCAATTTGTAATGAAAATATCAAATAATTTTTATTAATAAAAAGTTATATATAATTTACAAGATAAGCACAATCATCTAACGATTGGCTTTGAGATATATTTTTCAACAGGCTGGCCTAGCCCAATTCTATAAATGAGGTGGGCTGAGCTGCCATATGAATAGTCCAAATAATAATCGAGCCTATTTGGCCCACCCCACATCAGTCCAAGGCTAACATGGGTTGGGCCAGGCTAGCTCAGGTGGACCATGAAAATTAAAAAAAATTCTTAAAAAAAACCTATTACTATTAGGTTTTTAATTTCAAATTTCTAATCGCTCTGGGAGGTTGGGACCCTAAGTTTTTTAATCTTGCCTTCTGACCGCCACCCCACATCACTGACCGCCGCCGTCACCCCATTGCCCCCACATCATCGGTCGCTGCCGCCACCCCGCTGCCCTCACATCACCACATGACGACCACCTCCATCGAGCAGTAGGAGACCGCCTCTGTCGGTTCCTCTCCCTTTTGCCCCCCCCTCCTCCTGGTCATCAGTGCCGCCACCTCCAATCTTCAAATTTGATCACAAAGCCCCACATCACTGGCCCCCTCCTCCCTTCCACTGACGGACGCCCCTCCATCCAACCTCCAAATGATCCCCCTCCTCCTTCGGGCCCCTCCTCCTTTCTACCAACCGACACCCCTCCTCCTTTCTAACCGTCGATCGACGGACGATCGAGGTCGCCGACCGAACGATTCTCCTCCTCCATGTCGCCGGTGCTACCATCTTCGAGTCAGGCTTCAGAGTTCGATCTCTCCCTCTCAGGCTCTCCGCCTCTCTCGGTCTCTCTCCATTACCGACCCCCTCCTTTTCCTCTCTCAATCTCTCTCCCTCTCGGACTCGCTCGGTAGTCGGTATAATGAAGCTCTCTCTCCCCAACTCTCCCTCTGCTTTACTGCTTTAAACCTTTAACAGAGGAATTTTGGATGAAGATGATAGCCTTGAGACAAGTGTATCATAAGCAGATTCAAATATCATACAGTTTGAGGAAGAGGCCAATGAAGATAGTGAAATATGATTTGTTATGGATATTAAATTTTGATATTTTACATGGTTTAGTATGATAAATTATTGAATTGATGATGTTTGAAACTTTTAATTTCTACTTTACTAATATTTGGGTTGAATTTTAAATGGTTGAATTGATGATGTTTCAACTTTCAATTGAAGATATATTAATTTTTTTATCAGATTATTATTTTTTTTTAATCAGTCATTTGAGATTCAAGGCCCATGAACTAGTCAGGTCTGGCCCACGACCCTTAAAGGGCTGGGCTAGGCTAGCAATATTATGTCCCATTTTTTGGATGGGCCTAGCCCAGCTCGACCCATCAAATTTTAGGCCCTTATGGGCCGGGCTGGGCCAGACTAGACCGATCCGTTTTGACAGTACTAATAACCATATATAGAGAAATCCAAGGGCATCAAAATGTCTACATTCCTAGGATGGATCTATCTCATTAAAGAGGCAGGCATAAGATAAAACTAGAAAGAAAGATTTACCCCATAATCATTGATGTCTTCTACCACAAGATATTGATACAACGATCATTAATGATCGCTCAAAGATTTTAAGATATGATTATTGATTGGATTATATTTTTTTGATGTCTTAGAAGATGTTCTTGTATTCTAATCTTCTGAATAAGATCTATGAAAAAATATTCTTCAATAAATTTCTTACATTGTCATCTTGTAGTAGGTGTAATCCACAGATATAATTTAAACCCATAATTTGAACTTCATGACTTGCAGACCAACAAATGATAAGGCATAGCCTTGAAAGATCTTGCAAACAACCAACAATATATAGTCATATCAGAAAATAGCTTTTTCCTATTTCGTTGGCCTAGATAATGACCCCTCAACTATCAAATATCTATGGCAAAGAGAAAGTCTTTGTGCACCACATACGGTGCAGTAAGAGCACACCATCCAATTACATTGGAGCACATAGTGCAGCTAATATGAGACAAATATTTAACATCGTTCAGTTGTGTCTTTCTCTAATTTTTAATAATAAAAATATCCATCCTTTTTATAGAATAAAAAAATAATATTATTACTTTTTAATATCTTGTATGACTTTCTGATCAATATATATAATAGTCTGAATAATATATATAATTTTTTATATATTTATAATATTATAAATAATATATATGACTTTCTGACATCTTGTATGATTTTCTGTAAATATATATGATATCTTAAATAATATATATGACTTTCTAGAGCCTTATATAACCTTTTGTCAATATTTATGACATGCTAAATAATGTATATGACTTTTTGATGCATTATATGACTTCAGGATGTCATATATATTCATAAAAAATTATATATATTATTTAAAATATTATATATATTCATAAAAAATTATACAAGATATCAAAAAGTGATATATATTATTCAAAATATCATATATATTTATAAAAAAGAATATAAGATACTAGAAAGCCATATATTATTTAGAATATCATACATATTCATTGGATATCATATATATTATTCAGGATATCATATATACTCATAAAAAATTATACAAAATATTAGAAAGCTATATATATATTGTTCAAAATATCATAATGACATAAGGAGTCATATATATTATTTAGGATATCATATATATTATCCAAAAAATTATATAAGATATTAAAAAATAATAATACTATTCTTTTTTTGTTCTATAAAATGAAAGATATTTTTATTATTAAAAATAAGAGTAAAAAAGCTAAGCGGCATTAAGTACCTATCTCATCATTAATTGTGCTATGTACTCTAATGTGATTGGATGGTACATTCCTATTATACCATATGTGGTGCATAAAGAATTACTCAAATGGCAAATAAAAATTAAATGAAGTAAAGAATTTTTTTTTAACATAAAGAAAATTTCTCTCTTTGATATATATGTTTAGAAAAATAAATTCTTTTAATTGGATGAGAGCAAAGTTCTCCACAGTAAACTAGATTTGTAGAGGGCTGATCGAGATTTTTTTTAATATTATTTTTAAAATTTTAATTTCAAATATACCCCCCATCCAAACTTATTTTTTCAAAATATGGCAGATGGACTGACTAAATAGCCAGATGATGAAATCATATTTTGAACCCATGATTTCAAGATGAGGTGCCAGGCCAATTAGAAATCGCATGTCGGAAATATGATTTTTCTGAAATCATAGGTTGAAGATGCAATTTCAATTACATCTTCAACATGTGATTTCTTTTTTTTTTCTTCTCCCTTTCTTCCTTTGTACCGAGTGAAAGACACCAGGGGGCATTGGTGGAAGATGCAGGGGGTGCAGGGTGGGGAGGGACAGCAGGGGGTGTAGGGTATGACTGCTAGGGCTGGGGGAGGGCGGAAGGTAGGGTGTCATGCAGAACCGTGAGGGCTATAGGGGGAGGGCTTTGTTGGGGTCGGGGCCAATGGGGACACTGTCGTGGGGGGCCATGGGATGCGGTGGAAGGGAGCCACAGGGGTTGCGGGGGTTCATGGATGAATGACGGGCGAAGGGGCCGTGGCAAGTGCGGCCTGGACGACAGTGGCCTGAGCCTCATAAGGGGAGAGAGAGGTGGCCATGGCAATAGGAAAAAATAAGTGTGGGGCCTAGAGGGACGATGCAGAAGAGCAGCAGCTGGGCGGAGTTGCTGCAAGTGGCGCACCAGAGGTGGGGTGGGTGTGGGTTGGCCGCCAACAAAGGAAGGCGAAGGCTCAGTAAGGAGGGGAGGGGATGGGAGGATGGGAAGGGAGAAACAAAAAGCAAAAAAAATATTTGATTAATAATAAAGTATTATTATTTTATTAATAATAAAATATTATTATTTGATTAATAATAAAATATTATTATTTGATTAATAATAAAATATTATTATTTTATGTAATATGATATTAATGTATTAAAATTAATAAAAGTGAAATATTAGTATATTAATAAAAGAAAGTTTTGATGAAATAATATAATGCATTAATAATATGATATTTCATTAAAAATCAATAAATATGTTTATCACTAAAATAAAAATTTTATATAATAATAAAATATATCATTTTTAAAATAATTATGTAATAAATAAAAAAAAATTATTTTAAAATGATATACTTATTAAATAAAAAATATCTTGTGCATCGCGTGGGTGATATGTAGTAGTAATAATGAATAATGTATAAGATATTGAAACAAGTAAGTAAGAAATTAACATAAGAAAGCAAGATGAGTAATCAAAATACCACAAACAAGAAAGATTTATAATGATTTGATGCCAATTTTGTACTTACATCCACTTCTCAAGCTCTTACTTGGGAATGAAGAGTTAAAATCACTTTGAGTGCTTCTTTATCTTGAAAGCTTTTATCTCTTTTGAATGGATTTTTTTTTTTTGAGTTTTTCCTTCTTTTGAATACCTTTATACCTTTAATCAATATTGGAGAATATCTATTAGCCGTTTAGAGCCATTGGAGAGTGATTAGGGAGTATTAAATAATTTAAAAATAAGTTAAAAAACTAACCATTACAGCATCAGGCTCGCAAGGGATGACCCATGGGTCGACCCTTAGGAAAAGAGTCATCCCATGGGTTGGGTCATCTCCTGCAAAAAGGATCATCCCATGGATCATTCTTTTTCGCACAAAAAAATCAATCTCCCTATTTTAGCCTGTAGTGCAATAGAGATCGACCCATGTATGGTCTCCTAGTATAGGGGTCATCTCCTTTTGCATGCCAGCTCAAAAAGGCATGCCAATGCCTCTTTTTCAAAAGGAGATGATCCCAGGGTCGCTTCTTGAGATTTAGGGGTTAGCCCCTAATATTTGGAAGGTGGTTTACATCCTAAAATCATCTCTAAATATTCCAAAATCATATTAAATACTTTTGAGATTTTCAAAAAATATTATTTTCATCTCCAACTTGATGAATTTGCTATTTTGATGTTTTTTAAGTATCTTTATCAATTCAAAATTTTTAAATTTTTTAGAATATACACTTAAGTTTTTCTAAAGATAAAATTATTAGTAGCCTTCTCAAATATTTTGTAGTCATCAAAATCAATTCTTATAGTAATAAATATATTACATCACGTGGAGGTGATGCACATACTTATTACCATAAGAATATATTCCATCAGTGTGAAAGATTATTTTATCAATATAAATTTTGTTTTATTAATATATTATTAATATATCACTTCTATTAATTTTAATACATAATATCATATTAGATCAATACCTTCTATTTCTAATTACAAAAAGATCCTCAATATAAATTATCAGAATAAAATAATATTTTATTATCAATAAAATATTAATATTTTATTATGAATAAAATATTAATATTTTATTATGAATAAAATATTAATATTTATGTAATAATATTTTATTATTTAAAAATAATAATATTTTATTATCAATCAAATAATAATATTTTATTATTAATCAAATAATAATATTTCATTATTAATTAAATATTTTTTCATTTCTCCCTTCCCTTCCTCCAACCACCTCCCCCCCACATCGATCCTCTGCCTTCCTCTATCGGTGACTAACCCACACCTACCCTCCTTCAGTGCACCACCTGCAGCACCTCTGTCCGGACACCGCTCCTTCGTATAGTTTCTCCGAGCCCCATGCCCATTTCTCCCCATCGCCATAGCCGCCTCCTCTTCCTTTGCGAGGCCCAGACCACCACTGTCCGCGCAATGGCACCTCCGCCCGTCGCTCGTCTGTGTTCCCCCACACCCCTTGCCCCTTGTAGCTGCACCCCCACCGACCCCAGCCTTGGCGAAGCCCTCACCCGTGGCCCCCAAGGTTCTACATGACACCCCCCCTCCGCCCCTTCCCCAGCATCGGCGGTCACACCCTACGCCCCCCACGGTCCCTCCCCACCCCATGCCCTCTGCATCTTCCGTCGGCACCCCACGATGTCTTTTGCTCGGAACAGAAAGAAAGAGGAAGAAGATAAAAAAAATTACATGTTGAAGATGCAATTTTACTGAAATCCGTGATTTTAAAAAATTGCATCTCCACATTTGATTTTTACTTGGCCAACCACCTTATCTTGAAATCATGGATTCTAAATGCGATTTTGCTCCAATCAACCCATTTATCATATTTTAGAAAATAAATTTGGATTAAGGGTATATTTAGAATTAATTTTTTTAAAAAAAATAGTATTAAAAAAATTTGGGCCGACCACACAGCTCTTGAATTTAAAATATCCATAAATCTGATGGTCAAGGCGAGGTGGGATATAATTTAAAATATCTAAAATCTGAAGGATATAATGTCGTATGGGCTTTGTGAAGGTACCAAAGTGACATCAGATAGCTGGGGAGAGGATTAGAGCTAGGGATGGCGATCGGATCGGATCATAAATGGATCGGATCAATCTAAATCCAACCTATTTATTAAACAAATCAAAAATTCAAATCTGAATCCGATCTGTTTATTAAACAGGTAATCCGATCCGATCTATTCAATCCGTTAATTAAATAGATCAAATTGGATTAAACGGATTAAACAGATTAAATAGATCGGGTTATATGGATCAGAAACAGGTTAAACAAATTTTAAACAGGTTAAATGAGTCTTAAATGAGTTAAATAGGTTAAACAGGTCGGGTTAAATGAATCAGAAATACGTTAAATAGATTAAATAGGTTAAATGGATTATCTGACTCAATCTAATTTGAATATTAAATGAGTTAAATGGATTAAATGGATCAGATATCTAAAATTTAAATTTGATCTAATTATTAAATGGATTAAATGGATCGATCAGTTTATGATCTAAAATCGTTTAGCCTAAATCCAAATTTATTTATAATAGATCAAATACAGATCGAATTAATGGATTGGATTATATTTTGTGTTTAGAGCTGAGCTTTAGCAGTTTTGCCATTATATGCCCTCTAAACAAATAAGGCTCAGCATTAATTATGAAACATACAATTTCGAGTCCTAATAAGCCTTAACAATATATTAGGACCCATCGAGTAGGGCGGCCGTCTGAACGTAGCAGCTACCGTCCGACAAGCCATTCCCGTTTGGGCTGCCGTTCTCTCACCAGCAGTCGTAATTTGTTATGCATTCAGCACAAAATTTAACATTCTATATACCACTATATCGCTTAATCACCTAATGAACTACTAAAAAATGGAGACAAATTTATTTTCTTTTCAAATTTCTGATATGCTCTTACTGAATTGCATGACGGAATTCTTTTTTTTGGACCAATGAATAGCCTGATATAACCTTCTAAAATAGTCTCTGTCTTTTGTGATGCGTATTATACTAAACATGCTACTGATTAAATAAGATGAATATTTAATCATCCAACACAAATTTTTGAAATACTCTCCCTTGCATTTATTACATTCAAAATATATAACTATAGATCCAGGACTCATCGTTACATGATAAAAAATGTTTTTCAATGATTGAGTCCTTAGTACACAAATATAATACTAATATAAAACAAAATACCGACATAACATAGGACATAAAGCACAAAAATTAATTACTTCAAAAGAGTACAACAAGGGAGAGCGTTGGATCCACCTATGGTGTATAGCTGGAGTTGAAGCAGTAGGGACACCCTATCATTGATTCCACTCCAGCGCAATGCTAGCTCTTCGTCTTGTCACTATAAACATCCTAGGCATACTCAGACATTATATTTACAAATCAAGATAGCAGCTAATTAAAAAATACTATCCCTCCTCGTCATCCTCGCTGTTCTAGTACTAGTCACAGTAGCAATGAATGTCTCTTGCCACAAAGATTTTGTTAGGAAATACGTATTCGATCTATATTGAGCCCACAATAAGGTTCAGGATGAAAAACGGAGTCCAACAAATCCAAGATCATCTCAAATGGAGTTTGAACGAAGAAGATATGCACGAGAGAATGTAGCACGATGCACGGGACGACAGCGACCAGTGGAGACTGGCGGAGCACCGTCAGGCCCAACGGAGACACGCCTAGCGCATGGCCCAGCGCCCAGGCGAGCCCAGCATGGGCACGTGCGGCCTAGGCGCGGGCGGGCCCAGTGCAGGCACGCACACGGGCCGGTCCAGGCATGCGGGCGACCTAGCGCTTGCACTGTCCACCATAGACCGCCACATGCTGGGCAGTCCATGGGACCGACGTTGACCGAAGTCATGGTCCACACACAGTTCAAGAACATTTTTGCATGATCAGAGGGCCCATATCACAGCCGGTCATGATGGGATGGCTGAGGACGAATCCGAGCATGATCAGGTAATCAATGGGCTGTTTTGCACGATCGGACGGCTCTGGTGCAAACCGGTCACAATCACATAGCCACGGATGATTCTAGGCTTGATTGGAACTCTATTTCTTACTGAAATGGTGTTTTTGTGATTTTTGAGTCTATATAACTCCGATTGATGAACTGTGCGTTGGAGAGATGGTGACGTCCTGGAGGTGCAAAAAGGCTTCAACAGAAGTTTCAAAGAGCTTTTGTGAGAGTTTTGGGACTTTTTCGTGAGAGACTCTTATACAAGGGTTGAGTGATGAGCTCCTCTTATATTGATTTATTTTATTCTCTCATAGTGAAGGTTGCACGCCCCGTGGAGGTAGACTTGAAGCCAATCTACATATTTATATTGTGTTTCTTATTTTGTTTCTTCTTTCTTCCTGCTGCACTATGTGATACCGGATCCTGATGGTGCAACAATTGGTATCAGAGCAAAGTGGTGCCAGAGCGTAGGTTGGAGCAGTGGTAATTGAGATAGAAGATGGAGAAGACAAGCGTAATCAAAGTGGAGATCAACAGGTTTGATAGAGAGAGCAATTTCTCCTTGTGGCAACAAGGGTGAAGGACGTGCTCATCCAGCAAGGGTTGATAGATGCTCTTTTATGTAACGAGAAGCCGACCACTATAGAGGTGCAGGATTAGAGATAGCTCCAGATGTAGGCGGTGAGTACGATCCGCTTGTACCTAGCAGATGAGATGGTGATCAATCTACTTGGCGAGACTTTTTCGATGATGCTGTGGTCAAAGTTTGAGGAGTTGTACATAGTGAAGTCTCTCACCAACACCCTCTTCCTTTGGAGATAGTTTTACCAGCTGCAGATGACTGAAGGACAGAGCATGCAGGAGCATCTCAGCCACTTTCAGAAGATCCTCACCGACCTCCTCAGCGTTGGCGAGAAAGTTGAGGAGAAGACCAGGATGCTGGTCTTGCTAGCGTCGCTCCCCCCTTCATATGAATCATTGGTGACTGCTCTTCTAATGGGAAAGAGCACCATCAAGACAGACGAAGTTACCACTGCAATTCTTCATAATGAGGTTCTCAAGAGGGAGAACGCAGCTTCGAGCTCAGATGGCAATAGTTTAGCTTTGATGGTTTCTGAAGGAGCAGGACACGGTAGACAGAGCGATAAGAGATCACGGCGAGGGTGGTCCAAGTCCAGGATGAGGGACTTGAGCAAGACTAGATGTTACCGATGTAACGAGTTGGGGCACCTAGCCAGAGACTGCCCTCAACTCAGGGATCGGACGAAGGCCACTGCAACGACGACCAGTAGCGACTCAGAGAGTGATGCCTTAGAGATATCTGATAAGGTATCTACTTCTTCTCAGCAATAGATTTTAGATTCTACATGCACCTATCATGTATGTTGCAAAGAGGAGTAGTTTGACCCCATAGAGAGCAGTAAGGGCATTGTTTATCTATCGGATGGATCGAGCTATGCGATCAGAGGCATCGGGATGGTCAACTGGAGGATACATGATGGTACAATGAGAAGATTGAAGGAGGTTCGATACATACCCGATTTCAGACGGAATCTTACTTCACTGAGTAGATTGGATTCGAGATGCTACAGGATGGTAGCTGGCGGAGGAATCCTGAAGGTGTTACACGATAATAGGATTGCTCTGGAGGGAAAGAAGTAGACGAGAAGATATTACTACCTGACGGGAAGCTCAATGCGAGATGGAGCTTCAGGAGCCACAAGGAGCCCAGAGCAAGGTGGAGGTGGATCAGGCACTAGACGGAAGACTCGGGAGGATGAGAGGCGACATCGCAAGGTGAGATTTCTATTGCCACAGGAGACTTCTTCGAGCAGATCTTTGGTCAGTGGACACAGCCCATGACAGAAGTGGGATTGAGGGGTCTGGCTCGACTCTTACGTTTATCCATCCATGAGACAACAGGCATACCCCAGGGTGTAGGGGTAAGACGAATCATAGGCTCTCAAAGACAGGTGAAGGCTGAATATCGAATCGAGGTGGAGATTGTTAGAAAATATACCTCGAGATTCGATCCATATTGAGCCCACAACGAGGTCCAAGATGAAAAACAGAATCCAACGAGCTCAAAATCATTCCAAATAGAGTTCGAACGAAGAAAATATGCATGAGAGAAGATGACACGGTGCACAAGGCAGCGACGGTGGGCCGACGGGGACCGATGGAGCATTGTCGGGCCTAATGGAGACACTCCTAGCATGCAACCACGTGCCCAATGCTCGGGCAGGCCCAGCGCGGGCGTGCAACCCAGGCATGGGTGGGCCCAGTGCAGGCGCACATGGGGGTCGGCCCAGGCGCGCAGGCGACCCAGCGCTTGCGTGGTCCACCATGGACCGTGACCCGCTGGGCGGTCCATGGGACCGATGTGGACCAAAGTCGCGGTCCATGTATAGTTTATGTGCATATTTGCACGATCGGAGGACCCATATCGCAGTCGGTCATAATTGGATGGCTGAGGATGAATCTGAGCATGATCAGGTGATCAATGGGGTTGTTTTACACGATCGGACGGTCACGGATGATTCTACATTTAATTGAAACTCTATTTCCTATTGAAACGATGTTTTTGTGATTTTGGAGTCTATGTAACTCCGATTGACTAAATGTTTGTTGCGTTGGAGAACTGGTGATATTCTAAAGATGTAAAAAGACTTCAACAGAGATTTCAGAAAGCTTTTGTGAGGATTTTAGAATTTTTTTGTGAGAAACTCTTGTATAAGAGTTAAGTGGTGAGTTTCTTTTATATTATTTTATTTTATTTTTTTATAATGAAGTTTGCACGTTTCGTAGAAATAGATTTGAAGTCAACTTATATATTTATTTATTTATTTATTTATTTTTTGTTGTACCGTATGATATCGGAGGTGTAATGAGTTGCGATAAAAGGTGTCCCTTGCATGGAGAAGTGGCAAGGGACATTCAGTGCCGTCATGAGTAGTACTAGAACGGCGATGATAAGGAGAAGGGAGAGTATTTTTGAATTGGCTGCCATCTTGATTTGTAAATGCAATATCGAATATATGTAGGATATTTATAGTGACGAGACGAAGAGCTAGCATTGAGTTGGAGAGGAATCAATGATAATAGTTAGAATGGTAGATCGCACTAAGTCATATGTCATATGTAATGAAAATTTATCGTGTTCCGTATAAAATATTCGTAGCTTTCATCTTTTTAGGCGACTGTTGTAATCTGTCCTCTGGAGCTTGGTTTCTTATATGTCGGACACTAAAAATTTTTGATGTCCTTAACGAAAATTTTTTGTATAAATTTTCCAAACTTGTTTACGTACCTTTTTGCAAGTGCTTCACCTTTTCTGTCAAATTAAACACGACGTTAACGAAGGACCCTGACCAAACCATAGTTCTTGGTGGTCCCTACTTGCTTGGAGGCAGAATTTTGTGTTCAAAATAGGATAGGTGGCAGCTTTCTCGTGACATTAGCGAGGCATGCTTTTTCAGCACTGTCGTTCGCCATCTTCCAGACCACAGCTGGATGGGACGCGCGTCCTTCTACCATTGGTTGGACTGCTGGTCACGTGCTTTAGATGGGACGGCGATGTGCGGGGCCTTACGGGCTTATGCTGGTGCGCTCCGGTTCCGGCCCAATCTAGCTAAAGAAAAAGAGATTCTTTGCGCACCACCAGCGGTGCAGAAAATCTGATGCGGAGCGTTTATTTGGTTGGTCTATATAATTATTATTTTTAATATATATTTAAAATTTTATATAATAAAAATATTTTTATTATTTAAAAATTTATAATATTCTATATATGATATAATTCAAAATGTTATAATATGATCTAAGATATTATAATATGATAGAGATATTTTTATCCAATTACTTTTCAATACATATTTAATGCACATGATTTTATTTTTTAGTTTGAAAATATTAGGTGATGAAATTTTTTTTATTCTTTAAAAAAAATTATGACATCCTATGCAAATTAGAACATCTTGCATTATATTATGACATTCCATGGATAAAAATTATGATTTTCTAGACATAAAATACCATAATATAGATATAAAATATTATAATTTTTTTAAAAAATAAGAATATTTTCATCATATAAAATTTTTAAATGAAATAATTGATTTGTAGATATTAAATATATATTAAAAAAATGATGACTATATGAATCAACTGGACAAGACATGCATTCCATGCCAGATTTTCTACACCGTCGTAGTGCATAAAAAATTTTGTAAAAAGAAAAACATTCAAGTTCAAAAGAAAGAGAGACAGAATAGTCCGCATCCAATTAATTAAATAAAATAAAATAAAAAGGAACTGAATGGGAAACGTGATAGCAAGATGGGTCTACATCTAAGCTACAATGAAAGCGCGAGTGAAGAAAAAGATTATTGGTCACAAAAAATTATGATTTAAAATTAATATTATCAATATCTTTAACATAAAAATAAATTTAAAATTAATTTTATATTTTATTTATTTTAAAAATAATATTATTTATTATCTATTTTATATAGTTAATATAGTTGGTTATATAGTAATTAAAATATAGTTGGCTATATTTAATCTGGTTCCAAATTTTTTAAGTTATGGTTGGATTATATATGGATCTAATTTGATCCGTTTGATTCTTTGGATTCAAAGTTTTGGTCATGGATCAGACCTAACCCTATAAAATATTTCATTAGGTTGGATATAAATACAATATTAAAATTCGATCAAAGAATGGATCATATTGGGATCACTCATTATTTGGTCCAATCCAAACAATTTGCACCCCTATCAAGAGTAAGTTCATCCGCACAGCTATGAAAGTACTATGAACTCCTTCCAAAGGCGACTGCATGCAAGAAAAAAAACGTGCATTATTCTTTCACATGAAAGCTACAAACCCCATCAGAAAATGGAAGCCTAACTCATTGCCTTACTTTTTATTGGTTGTGATCGGATTCAGTTAAAGACAAGGACTAGACATCAATCCATTTATCACTTGCAATGTTGTTGTTGACATAATGATTGGCAAGGCAAATGTCATAGCATGAAGCAACAAATTAATAACTTCGTAAAATAAATCCAACGCTGGGGTTAGGTCCAGATTGATCATATCCATAACTTAGGCATCTGATTTTTATCGTTAAAGATAAGCATCTGATCTTGACTGCACTTTTTTGAGCTTACAACAAGTGCCACAAACACAAACAAAATTTTAAATATTTTTTATAAATTAGAAGACTGATCAAATGATAGTTATTGTGGGCTAGATCAACTTTCCTAGTACATTCAATTGAAACAAAAAACCTATACTAAGACATCGAAGATACATCGGCATGAACTCCCAAAAAACTATAACCCATGGTGGGGTGGCTCAAACGCGTACCACCATTATGTAGGTTATAAATGCATGTTGGTTTAATTTTGTACTAGAGGCTCATAATGTAATTTAATCATGTGATCAACTGAAACAAGATAACAAGCTGGACTAGAGCATTATAATATGAGCATATTACAATTAGGTCACGGCCACTGTAAATCATTCAAGAAGCTAAAGTTCAAATGACTCCTGTTCTATAATTGGTGTATTATATTTTTATTTTTATTTTTATATTATACCTAAAGATGGAATTGATTATATATTAGAAAAGATGTTACAAGAATTTGTAATGTTAGCAACGATATTAGCGATAAAAAATCAAATCGTTGCTAAAAATAGTTTTTAACCAAAAATTAGCCATTGCTAATATTATTAGCGATGGAATTCTGACTATTAATGATGGCAAAAGCCGTCATTAATGAATTTAAAATTTTTAAAAAATTTAATTATAATTATAATTATAATTAAAAATTTTAATTACCGACTATAATTAGCGATTTACCATCACTAATAATTTAAAAAAATATATTTAAAATTTATGAAAAATATATTTTTTTTGATAATAGTATTAGCAACGGCTATTAGTTTTTAGCGACAGAAGATTGCCATTGCTAATACCAAAAGGCATTAGCAATGGCCATGGTTGCCATCACTAATAGTCCGCTAAAAATAAGTTCCCCCCCAGCCCGCGAGAGAAAAAAATTTTCGCACGTTATCCCCTCCCCTTCCTATGATTCCAACCCAAATGCCTCCTTCCCAACTTTGCCCTCTCTTGCCGACACCTTCCCGGTGGTTCCCCGCCTCCTCGGTGCCTCCTTCTTGACGGTTCCCTCCTTACGCTCGGACATCCTACAACCCCAAGCTCGCATGGCTTTACCCCTCACCAGTACCTCCTTTCCAACAATTCCCTCCCTCCCCGGCCCGTGGGAGAAAAAAAAATTTCACGCCTCATCCCCTCCTCTTCTCACGATTCTCCACTCATCGGTGCCTCCTCCTTCTCAGCTTTTCCCCCATTGCCAGTACCTCCTTTCCAGCAATTTTCTCCTCATCAGTGCCTCCTTCCCGGTGATTCCCCCTTCCCTACACTCTGGTGTCCTACAGCCTCGAGCCCGCATAGCTCTTTCCCCCATGCCAGTGCCTCCTTCCCAGTGGTTCCCCCCTCTCTGGTGCCTCTTTCCCGATGGTTCCCCCTCCCTGCGCTCCAGTGTCCCATGGCCTCGAGCCCATGCTTCGGCCATGTTCGCAGCCCTCCCAACCCCACCGGTCCTGACCTCGCCACCCTGACCCCACCGACCAAACCCTATGGCCCTTGCCCCATCGCCCCCAGCCTGCGGCCCCGACCTTGTGACCCCTGCCTGTCGGCCTGACCTCACGACCCTGACCCGCACTGCCATCTCGTGGACTCATCCCCACGCCCTCATCTCCATGGCCGCATCCTCGAGCCGACATCCTATCCCTGAGCCATCCCCTCGCGCCTCAATCCCTGCGCGCCAGCCCGCCTTCTGTTGTGAGTATTAGCAACGACTCATGCCATCACCAAAAGTTAATTTTTTATTTAAATTATGTTAATTAAGTATAATTAAAAATTAAAAAAAATTAATTAATTAAATATTAATTTAATTAATTAATTTAATATTTAATTAATTAAATAATTAATTAATTAGAAGCATGGGACATAGGTCTTAGCATGCAGAGCACTCGGACCAAGGGAAAGTGCCTGGCAGCATTGCAAACATGAGGTCGGGGCATGCCTAGGGTTGGCAAAATATGATCCGATCCACCAACCTGACCCGTATTCGATCTGTTATTAATAGGTTTGGATTTAGACTAAACAGATTTGAGTCATAAATGGATCGACCCATTTTATCTGTTTAATAATTGAATCGGATATAGGTTTTAGATATCTGACCTATTTAACCCATTTAATATTTAGGTTAGATTGAGTCAGATAATCTATTTAACCGGTTTAACCTATTTTTAATCTATTTAACGCAACCTGTTTAACCTATTTAATCCATTTAAGATCCGTTTAAACTGTTTAAAATCTATTTAATCTATTTCTGATCTATTTAACTCGATTTGTTTAACTTGTTTAACTTGTTTAACCTGTTTAATCCGTTTAACCTAATTTGATCTATTTAATAAATAGATTAAATAGGTCAGATTGGATTACCTATTTAATAGACAAGTTGGGTTCAGATTTAAATTTTTGACCCTTTTAATAAACAGATCGAGTTTGGATTGACGATTTTCTGACCCGACCTATTTATGACTCGACCCGATCCGATTGCCACCCCTAGGCATGTCTTGCGTGCTCGAGCCTCGGATCGTCGCTGGCGTCCAAAACATCCAGCCCCCATGCACCCCTGCTCACTCAGGCCAAGGGAAGATGCCCATTAGCATTACGAACACGGAGCTGGGGCGTGCCTTTTGCACTCGGGCCTCGGGTCCCGGCTGGCGTCCAAGACATCCAGTTCTCATGTGCCCTACGTGCTCAGGCTGATGGACGGTGCCAAGCTGCATTGCAAATATAGGCCAGGACATGCCCGCGTGCTCAGGCCTCAGGTCCCAATCGGTGTCTAGGGCAGTCAGTTCTCGTGCAAGGGCCGAATGCATATTCTATGACATCCCATAATTAGATATTAATTTAAGTAATTAATTAGGTATTAATTTTTTTAAAAAATTATATTGCATGAAAATATAGATCTATCTTTTGATTAATGTACATATTCTACTATATCCATATATTTATATATTTTTGTACGAATGAAAGAATTATATACGTTGTCAATTGATTGTCCAATATGGACAGTTTGAAAAATATAAGTAATTCTATAAGTTATTACAGTAATCAAACAGTATGCTGAGAGTTCAAAAAAAATTTTGGATAATATTGTTCTCTAGTTCTCCCGACACATCTTCAGCCATGTGGGGAGAACTAAAAAAAATACTGTCAAATTTTTTTTGCTCCTGTGGTGTAAGAGTGGATTCATGCCTAACTACAAGTATTGGTACCTGCATGAAGAGACGTGGGAGAAAGTTACAAGTGTTAGAAGCAAGCAAGATAGTGACACAGATAGAATGGTAAACATGATTATGGATGCAACTGATCCTAAATTTAACTAGGATCTGAAGAACGATCCAGAACCTGGCAGCGGTGATTTTTATCGTACGCTAAAAGATATCGATGAACTACTATGGCCGAGATGTAAAACACACACTGTATTATCAGCTGTATTAAAGTTGTTGAACTTGAAGATTGAGTTTAATATGGCTGTCAATTATTATGATAGAATGGTAGCAATAATAAAAAAAAATGCTATCGAAGGATGAGGAGCTTATTGGGAGCTTTTATACTTCTAAGAAAATGATGAAAGGATTGGGCCAAGGATATGAGAAGATAAATGCATGCCATAATGATTGCATTTTTTTCTTTAAGAAGAATCAATTGAAGAGTTTATGTGACGTATGCAGTGAAAGCTGATTTAAACCGAAACAAGAGGATAGGAATCAGATGGATATATCATACAACATTCTTCAATATCTTTCCCTCACTCTTAGATTTTGGAGGCTCTACTTGTCTAAGAGTACTGCGAGATAGATGAGATAGCACAAAGAATGAATCTGCAAGCACTCTGATATGATAAGTCATCCATCGAACAGTGAGGCATTGAAGTAATTTGATGCTTGCCATCTTTTATTTACTCAAAAATCACACAATGTCTGATTGGATCTAGCTATGGATGGCTTTACACTATTTAGTCATGCTGCGGTCCCTTATTCATGTTAGCCGGTCTTTATTACTCCATACAATCTCTTACTTGGGATATGCATAAAAGAACATAACGTCTTTCTTACATTGGTCATTTCTAGACCATGATATTCTGGTAGAATCATTGATGTATATCCAAAGCCTCTTATTGATGAGCTAAAATTCTTATGGTCTAATGGCATACATACCTTTAATGCATCGAAGAACTAGAATTTTATAATGAAGGCTATATTGATGCGGACTATTAGCATTTTTTTTGCTTATGCATGAAATGTTGTCAGGATGGAGCACTCAAGAAAAGCTTGCATGTCCCTATTGTATAGAGAATACAAAATTATTTTAGCTTGAGCATGGTCATAAGCCCTACTGGTTCGATTGTCATCATCAATTCCTCTCCGAGCATCATTCTTTTCAAAAGCAGCGGGATAGGTTCAGGAGGAATAAGATAGAGAAGGACTATGTACCCCTGCACCTCAATGCTCCAGAAGTAGTTCAGAGGGTATCCCAACTGGATGAAGTCTAATTTGGCATACCATTTGACAAGCAGAAGCCTAGGATTTCGGTAGAATTCATAACTAGGTAAAGCAAAGCATCTTCTGAAAATTATCGTACTAGTCCACCAATTTGATCCATCATAATTTTAACGTCATGCATATTGAGAAGAATATATTCGATAATATTTTATACATTATTATAGATGTTAAGAAAAAGATGAAGGATAATCTCAGAGCTCGAGCAAATATAAAGAATATATGCAAGCATCCTTTATTAGAGCTAGTTAAGGTGTCACCTAAAAAATTTTTGAAGCCGAAAGTATCTTATATCTTAATAAGAGAGCAGTTGAAGGATGTTTGTGAATGGTGTAAAAATCTTAGATTCTCAGATAGTTATGCAAGTAATCTAGCTTAGTGCAATAATGTTAAAGATTGCAGGTTTTATAAGTTAAAGAGTCATGATTGCCATATCTTCATGCAACGATTACTCCCATTGGTTTGGTGTGATCTCCTTCCTAACTCTATATGGAGTTCTTTGATCGAGCTTAGTTTTTTTTTTAGAGATATTTGTGCTATCAAACTATCCACTGACCATATCTCCACTCTTAAGGCTGGCAGTGTAGAGATCATTTGCAAGTTAAAAAAGATATTTCCTCCTAGCTTTTTTGACTTCATGGAGCATCTCGTGATTCATCTGATATATGAAGCTAGGGTGAAGGGACTAGTGTAGTACAGGTAAATATATCCATTTGAAAGATATATACATAGTCTCAAGAAGAAAATAAAAAAATAAAGCTTGAGTCGAATGTTCTATTATGGAGACTTATACAATAAAAAAAATTTTAAATCTCAGTCGATACTATTTTAATCTGAGTGTGCAGATAAAGCTGACTCAAGTGAGCTGAAATGATGATGGTGGTGGTGAGGGATCAGAGGGGGAGATCTTAATATTTGCCTATCCCACTCATAAATTTGGGCACGAGGTTCAACAAATTTTCTCCGATATTAAACTTTAACAGGCAGAGACATATATGTTGCTAAACTGTGAGTAGGTCAACCCATATGTCTTATAAGTATCCATCACAATCCCAACTTTGTAATTACTTATTTCAGTATACTTATCTTATGCATGTTTAGGCAATATGATGAGATGCTGAGATGGGACAATAGGAAGATAAGTGATGAAGAAATATCCACACAGCGCTCATAAAACTTTGTATGTTGGTTCCATCAATTGGTAAGCATCTATTGTCATTTTATATTTTTTATTTTTTTTTAATTTATTCTTTTTATAATACGCAGATTATACAAGGGGGCGAATCCACACCAAAAAAGTTAAGATCATTAGGTTACGGGCCAACAAAATACGTGACATGCTATAATGGCTGTAATGTAAATAATTTTAAATTTCACATCCAATAATATGAAAATCATGAAAGCACAATGAACAGCGGTGTATATGTAAAGGACAGCTAGCGGGAAGAGATGGAGAGTGACTACTATAGAATCCTTGAAGAACTGATCAAGATGATCTACATTAGAGGTAATAGTATCATTCTATTTAAATATTAATAGTTTGATAACAATAATGGTATGAAGGTTGATCCATGGTACGGACTTATTGAAATCAAACATACATCAAAAGCATATGTCAACGACCCACTTATGCTAGCTTAATAAGCTACTCAAATGTATTATACTCCTTTTTCATCAAAGAAGAGAGGAAGAAAAGATTAGTGGACTGTATGTCGAGTTAAATCTCGAACCATTTATTATGCACTTGAAAAAGAAGAAGAACCCCAATTACCATAATGCTTTCACGAGGATGAAACATTAAAATTTCATCATTCTTCAATAGATACTGAGTTGGATACTCTAAGAATTCTCATACATGATGGCCAATATAAAGAGATAGACCCAACTGATTTTATGTTAAAGGACAATCCTACTCAAGCAGGGGAAGCAGAGAAAGAAGAAAAACCGAAAGAAGAGGAAGAGGTGGAAGAAGAAGAAGAAGAAGAAAAGGAAAAATCGAAAAAAAAAAAATCCAAAGGATACCAGATATCTGAAGAGGCGAATGAGTGGTGCTAAGTATGCCAATGTTGATCATGTAGCTCACATAGTAATCACTAAATGTAGATTCAGTGCCAATGTTATGTCCTACTTATTTGTTTTTATTGTTAAAAAAAAAAAAAAAACACATTAGTAAGTGGTGTTGCTTTTCTTTCCATCCACTCCTGATTCTGATAATGGTTCTGACATCAGATTCCTAATGGTAATGTAGTATGATTGTACTTATAGAGAATTCTTATGTTGTATCTTTTAATATCTGAATCACGTAGGTAGCATGACCATGAAAGAAACCTCACAGATTTACCAGATAAAGCTAAAGCATGTCAATGGTAAGGTTCAATTTCACTTTCTTGGCTACTCCGAGAAAATGTGGTTGGAAAATAAAATGGTTCCAATTTTCCAGAGACCATGATAGGAACAGAAAATGTTTATGAAGCAGACAATATGTGTAGAGAATGTGGGATTGAAAGAGGTTTGACAACATCAAATTTTGGATTGGGAAGATGCTCGTGTTGGACAAGTCCCAAATAATAAATCAACATAACAGGAAGACTGGTGTTTCAAGACATTTTGCAGGAGGTGATCATAATATATAAATTGCATGCTAGCTCCATGGAACCTCTTACCAAATATGTGATAATATCTTGAATTTTTTCCTTTTAGGATGAGTCATAAAAGGAATACCGTGTCTACAATTTTAGTGTGGGAAAAGACTATCAAGGTGTAGTCTTTGCTCTGTGCCTAAAATCCCTGTTGCATTTACGTAAAGCCCACATAAATGGCCAATTGGCTCCATAAATTGACAGATGCTGTAAGGCGTACATATGCAGTACATGCAATTTGTATGTACTTTCGTCAATAAAGGATGAATGCACTGCCAAGGGGATACTTACAAAGCGAAAGTAGTATCATGAAACCTGGCAGAACTAGTGCTAATTTGCTCAAAAAAGGAATAAAAGCACAAAGAAAATAAGAAAACATCTAGTAACGTAGCCTACCGTATGTATTTAACATGTCAATTCATATGCATGCACATGAAACAATTTAAGTAGGGGGATTGGTCAATCAAAAATGTCAAGCAAATGATTCTCACTCTCCTTGTTAACTGGGCATAAAAATTTACTATAGGATTTAGCTTCTTTAATGGAGGCAAACCAAAAGAACACACTATATCAGAAGGAGATTCAAGATAATAGGCTGGAAGAGTTAAAAGTTCTCTCATGTTTGGAAGGATATTATATATTTATAAATAGCTTCATGCCTTTTGGAATTACATGTTCTTCAAACTAGGAGATGATCCATCCACTTTTAAGAAGATCCATGGATTGGCCCTGCACCTCTTGTTTCAATCTATGAAGACTCATACTCAAGTGCTTCAAAACATAATTGCTCTATTGCTTCCCATGGTCCTCGAGAACTCTATCTTGGCAAATCAAGCTTCGGGGCCTTTAACAAGACAAGAAATAGCTCACTTGAAATTCTTCAAGGATCTCTATCTAGAGTTAGACCATGAAGGATTGTGGATACCCCATCTAGGAAGCTCAACAAAATGGCATTTCCACAATGGATTTATTATACGGCTTCATCATCAATGGCAGCCTTATTTGTCCTCATTACAAAATAATTTGGAAGGCACCTATTCTCAAAAAAGTGAAAATCTTTCTTTGCCTTACACTATGGAATAAGCTAACACACGAGTGAGATATTTGCAAGAAAATGACTGCAAGTAAGCATGGGTTGTGTACTATGTAGATCGAGCTTGAAGTTAATATCTCATCTCTTCATTAGATGCTCCTTCATTTGTAGTATTTGGAATATAGCCAACATCTAATTGAATATGAGAGGTTGGCTCTCAAATTTACATGGCTAATGGACCGTTCCACTTGACACCATCGAATCACTAGGGCTTACTTTCATTTTTGCTTGACCAATTGGAGGTTTAAAAAATTCAAATGAGCATCTAGGAGGCTATGAAATCATGAATTGATTGCAGCATTTTATCAGAAGGTCTAGAAAGAGAGGAATGAAAGGATATTCGTTAGGAAAACCAGCTCTATTCAATTTTTCAAAAGACCTTGCATTCCTTTCATTACTGGAACATTTGTGTCCAATGAAGACCCTGCATAGCCATGATCAACTTTGGAAAAGCTTGGAGACATTGGTTCACCACTCTTCCATAAATAGGCAGACATGCAATGATAATATCCCAAACGAAGGCTGGGCAACTGTAGAAAACACTTCTCATCATTAAGCAGGAATCTAAAGAGTCCACATGCAAGCTGCCAACTTCTTGAATATATTTTACCTTCATGCTGAAACTTTTCATTATTGTTGTGTCTTGTTCACAAAAGACAGAAGGGTTAATGCCCTACCGTCCCATTTGTAAATAGCTTAATGTAAAATTCTTTTCTTACAATAAAAAATGGATAGTTGTTGCCTCCCTATTTCTTAAAAAACTTTAAAAAATATATTTTACTATATTCTAAGTATTTGATGGTTGAGAAAGATGTATTTGGACTAGCCACGTTAGTAAGGATTTCCTCATCATATATAGAAATTTTTTTTAGCCTTGTGGATAGTCTTGTAAAGACATGAATGTGACACTATTGATAGTCTCATTATCGACAGAAACGTAACACTATAAATACCCTTGCCATGGACATAATGTCATATTTTGGTTTACTGGTCATTGGCTAAGGCGTGACCATATTTAGTTCAAAGACAAAAAAGTTAACTATTATCAAATCTAGATTCTATATGGGCAAAATGAAAGATAAGTTACTTCAAACCCCTATTGATTAGAAAGATTTATTTGATAATATATGATATATAACTTTTTAGATTAGATATACCATATTACGAAGTCGTAAGGCCAAACTTCGAAGGTATAACCTGGTCACACGATATCTAATTGAGCTATTTTTTAATCAGACAATTTTTAAGATTTATGCTGTGATGCCATATTATTTATGAGGCAATAGCCCCAATAATCGATCCAAATTCTATCATTTGGGGCCTAGAATGGATTAATCTAATTGAAACTTTCTTTTTTCGATAAGTATTTAGCCAAACATATCTTTTAACCTAAGATGAATTCAGTGGAGCAGCAGAAGGCAAAAGTTAATGAAGAAATCAAATATATTTTTTGAAAATTTTAATTTTTTTGAGTTTTTTTTACTAGATATGTCTATTTTATATAAAATAATTTTTTTAGAAATTAGAAAAAAAATTTAACTCAAATTATGTAAGGGCGGACATCTTTCTAAAAACTAGAAACAAGAATCTAATCGAAATTATGCAATTGTAGATCCTTTCATTATAAATTGAGGTTGTGTACCTTGATTTTAAATCAATTAATAAAATAAAATGGGATATAATCTTTACTTTCGGAATTATTCTCTTTAATTTTTTTTTTTTTTGTAAGATTCAAGTTCACAAGATGAAAAAAAATTAATTTTCTTCACGATTAGATCACATGTGGATCAGCTAAATTTTTTGGATAATATGGACTTTTCCAATGATTTTATTTAACTGCTGGAAAAACTAAGATTTTTTTTTAATAGATTTGAAAAATCACTGGGATAATATGGACTTGCCCCTGTGGCTTAGAAAAACTGTTCGAATAACATAGACTTTTCTAACTATTTGACCTGATTGCTATAAAAAAATATAAAGGACAATATATTAGGCCAACGCTTTCCTACAAAGGCTACCTAAAGTGTTTTATAGCAATGGTTTTTTATATCTGCTCGCAAAAATGCATCGCTAATTCCTATATTTCTTATGGTGTGTATATATGTGTGTAATGATTTAGTTTAATAGTGTTGAATGGTAGGTATACAATTTCATAATATATGTGTTTCTTTTGATATGATTATCTACTATTTTTAATCTTTAAATTATTAATACTGTTGTGTATGTGTAGAAATTTTTATGATAGCCATTAGCTCACATTACTCCTTTACTTTTCCCTTTAGTTACACGAGACCAGGTACCTAATTTTGGTTTAAGATAGCCTTAAGAGAATGAATAGTTAGAGCATCACTAGTATTAGTTGAATAACTGCAATCATAATTGATGGTAAAAAAAAAAGTTTGTAATTATAATTGGTTGGATTTTATTATTTGTTAACAATAAAAATTATTTATTATGAAATGAGGATCATCATCGTCTAATAATGTTCAGATTGTGTTTAAATTATCAGCCTTGTATATTATTTCAAGCCTAAGGAATATACGTACGGTTGTGTTATATAGCTAACCTAAGTGCATGATTGATATGGGATGTGACATATATAAATGGCAGCAAGAATGCTAGCTCATACCACCTATCCCTATATACTGCACCATAATCATTGGACTATAACCCTCAGATAGACTAGACAAATCGGGCTAGCATTGGGCTCAATGCAAGAAATCTTGAATTAGACTTGGTTTGAAGCAGCCCCAGCTTGACTGAGCATGACCGAAATTAATTTTAAGTTAGGCTTAAAATTGACCCACATCTATCAAACTTGGCTTGATAAGTCTTGAATATATTTGAATTATATATGTATATTATATGCTTTGTATATAATGCATTATTGGATTAAGGCTTTAATGGTGTATTTTATTCATTAGATCATATTAATTTTTGATTGAATTTTTGAACCAAAGCATGAAATCATGGATCAAATCTTTCCTCAAGTCTAAACCAATTTTGATTGGAATATCAAATTGATTTCTTTTTCAGCTCGTTAATATCAATATCAAGCTAATTAAATAGGCTCATGTTCGGACAGACTCAAAATTAAGCTCGAATTTATCTTGAGATAATGGTTAACAAATCAAGATTGATTTTGAATTGTGTTCAAAATAAACTTGATCAAACCCAAGCTCAATCAAGCTCAGATTTCACCTTCATGCAAGACTGGTTAACCAAGCTATGACTATTATGAGGCGATCTATTGCACCACAATTCTGTATAAAATTGTTATGTAAAATGAAAAGGTTTAAACAGGATTTATTTAATTTATAATCAATCAAATTGCAAAATGAATAAAAAATCTAGCATGTTCCGATTGTTGGAGTTCCCTGAAATTAGTGTTGGAGAGGATTTGCAATGTATACCGGACGCATCGCAATCCCAATAAATTAATCACAATAAATTACCGTGAAGCCTTATTACTTGGAAATACGGTCAGTCCAGATACATATTGCGTGCCAGCTGCATTCTTGCCAAAATTTGGCTTTTCTGTCCCCGTGAACCCTTCGGCTCCGCGAAGTTATTGCTCCGTCTCTAGTTTTGGTGAATTTGCCATTCGTTCAATAAAATTGCTAAATTGCCCGTTGTAGAAAAAGACACGAAAGAAAAAAAAAACAGCTAGCAAGAACACGCCCATATCTCAACCCCCAACCCCCTGGAGAACTTGTCATTCGTTCAATAAAATCGCTAGATAGCCTGCTGTAGAAAAGAACACGAGGGAAAAAAAAAAATAAAACAGCTGGCAAGAACACGCCCATATCTCACCCCCAACCCCCATGGCAGAGAAAGAAGAAGGTAATGGATCGTGGCGGTAAATTTTCACGTCATTTTTTTTTTCCTTCGATCTCGATTTCATGCATAGATATCATTAACTTCACTCGATGGTTTTTCTGAAAAAAACTGACCATAATTTTCAGATGTGATTAACAATTCCCCTATCGAGGAGGTGAGGCTGACCGTACCACCAACCGACGATAACACGCTGCCAGTCTTGACATTGCGAACATGGGTTCTGGGGATCCCCGGCTGCATCATCCTCTCCGTGTTGACGCAGTTCCTCACTTATCGTCAGTCACCGATATACATACCAGCATCGTGCATCACCATTGTGCTGTATCTCATCGGGAAGTGGATGGCCAACGGGCTACCGAGAAAGCAGTTGAAGGTACCGGGGACGCCGTGGTCGTTCTCGCTGAACCCAGGGCCTTTCAACATGAAAGAGCATTGCCTGCTCTCCATGCTTGCCACTGCTGGCACGTATTCCCCTTATGGCTTTGAGCTTGTGGCCGTGGTGAAGGCTTTCTACCATAGGACTGTTCGACCCCTGCCAGCTTTTCTCGTGGTGATAGCAACTCAGGTGAACTTCCTCTCCTCCATGGATCTCGACATGTTTCGCTGTAATCCAAATGATACCTCTTCTGTTCTTTTTCAAGTAAATAATTTCGACGCCAGATTGTCATAGTGTATGCGCCCGCATAAAACTGGCCACATCATGTTACTAGACACACACACACGCACACGATCTCATACATAGTAGTTCTTCCGGCGCATCCAAACAGACTGCAAAGCCTGAACCAGAATACATTGCTAACGATAATATGTGAAACTGTATCTTCAATTTGATTACCTGATCTATAGTTTCTGTCTAAAAAGATGAGTGCAGGGTTGTTCCTTATCATCCACATTCTCTGCCCACTAGATCCTTTTATGAGATCTAAGGACTTCTACTGCGTTGTTCCTTGGTTTATTAGCCAAAACTACCGTCAAATTAAGTTGGTCTCTGAGCTCACCAGCCAACCTCGCAGGTTTTGGGGAGAGCCTATGGTACTCAAAGTTTCGTTACAAGAAATTAGGCACAAATTCGAGAGAACTGGAGGTGATTGATTCAAACCATGCCCAATATCAATAGAGCCTTCGTGAATTATAGACGTTGCACCACACAGTTGCCCTTTTTTTGGTGGGAAAAGATTGGAGTATGATAATAATATAGGTTTCTACGTCATTTAATTTTATGTTTCTAGTTTATCGCTGTAAGGACCCATTCTTTTTTACCCAAAAAAAAAGGACACCGTTGTTGGACTGCCCACAACATATTTTTTTCTGTATGAATTTTAAAGCATACAAAAAAAGAAAAAAAAATCTAACCTTGCGTGCTAAACATGTGAGGTGGAAGAGGACTCTTCTCTCGAATCCGATGGAAAGAAAATTCTAAAGCTCATTGGATTCCGGTGATACCCTAGAATTTTCTCTATAAAAAAATTGCCACCTCTTCCCATTATGCATTGCCCCTCATTCTCGATCAAGTCACCAGTGAAATCTATGAGATTTTCTTGGTTTTCTATCAACTATTTCTGATGAGCCATTGTCGTTCTCATTGGAAAAGAGGATCAAGTACTTTGCCGGGGATGAGGTATGGCCATTAAACCCTCTTTCTTTTTTTTGGATTCTATAAGCATTGCCATTGGTGGGTAGTGGCTGGATTCTATGAGTAGAGCTTTTCCTTTTCTTGTCTTCTTCTATCTTTCCGCTGAGCCAACCGCTATCATTGGATGTGGTCGTGCTTAGACTGCTATAGGCTGGAATCAGCATCATCGGACCTAAGTGGTAGCTGCCCAACTCTTCTCTTTTCTCTCTCTTCTCTTTCTCTCACATCTATATTTTTTCTTTCTCTACAATAGTGGACCATTGGTGGGTCCTAAGATGTTTTGTGGGTTCAAGTCGACCCTAAGAGAGGTCTCAAATTGGTGTTGTGTGATTAGGGGTCCCGAGCTAGTATTGTATAACCATTTATCCTAAGCATTTATGATTTTCCACTAAGGATCTTTGACATTACAATTGATTTGATGGTGAGGACTGGCTCTATAGTTGAGCAAATTGTATGACCAGACGATGTTAAACTAAATACCATAACTTTGAGTTCGTAGACTGAGTGGATCAATATTCATTATATTTAAGTCAGTCATTCGTATAGATAAGAATTCTTCAACACAATTATTTATATGATTATAAAAATTATATATAGATATACTTGCATGATTGATATATATTTTTATATATCTATACATCCATTATGCATTATTGATTTGATATTGCAAGAATTATGATTAATAGATGCTTAATTATAAACATCATATTGAATAAAAAATTTATAATTTAACATAATTGATGAGATGTGGACGTCATCTGGATTAATCGGTCATGCAAAAATGTAGTATATATATTGGATCAACTTTGGAATAGGTGTAGCACTATGTTTGGCCTATCACAAGTTGAAGCATAATTGTAATTATTCAGATGGTGAAAATCAGATCATGATTTTAATAATATAGATAGTGCACAGATAGTATTTGGATAGATTGGTTATGCAAGACATCTAATATATATATATATTAAAATGGAGCTTCCACGTTGAGAAGCCTCAGTCTGTCATGTGTCCGTTTTAAGAAAATCGAAGGAAGCCGCATTGGAGTGCCGAGATTTTGAAAAAAGTGTGGGAGCGCATGGGCCCATCTCCTCAGCAAAACACGACCAAGCGAGGGAGCTTCGTCTCCATGTGGGAATGGAAGAAGCTACTTGTTGGGAATAGTATCCCAAAGCCAATCGTCAGCCTGTTGACGGTTGTGCTCTTTCCTATATTAGTATATGAATTATAAATAAATAAAAATTATTTTGATATTTTTCATCACAAATTATTTCATCTTCTAATGAACTCCTGTGTTGTGGTGAAGTCCTTAGGACTATTTAGACTCGACAAAGGAGGATTTATCGTTTAGTCTTTAAACCTGTTCGCGACCAAATGATACGTTGTTATCAAGGACAACAATGTTTATCAAGCATAGGTCATTGTGTGCCATATGGGTTGGTTGTCCTCTTAACCAAGGAGTGTGGAGACACTGATATGGCATACAGGTGAGATGTAAGGGTACATCTGCACTGAACGTGACCGACTCCAGAGTTTTTTTGCTGTCAAGATTTGCTCCGATGGGATATGGGTATAATTATCCCTCCGACCTGAGACTGCCACAGTGACTTGCAAGCAACTCACTGCACTTAGGCACTGGACTACCTGAATTTTTAATTCAGTGACGGAAGCCTACTGGGTGTAGTCAAGTACTTGACTTGTCGGTACATGTGTCAAGATGGGATTGACCACTCCAGTTCAGGAGCTGTGTACAGTATTTTAATTTAGCTAAACTTTGGCCAGGGTAGTCCTAGTGAGGAGTCACAGGACTGTTTGAGTTGAGCATGATTTGGATGATCTGATCAGGGTTGACAGTTTAACCCTGAGTAGTCCTATACACAGGGGTCAAAAGGGATGAATTATACAGTAACCATATTTGCGTAAGTTCTAAATGTTGCGATTGCGATCATTCGACCTATCCGAACATCGGGTACCATTGCTAGATGGTCACTTCGATTAGTACAAAAATTAATTCCTGTGCTACCGACTTAGGTTCGAACCTGCGGTGTCACACACATTAGAGGTTCCTATCTAATCTGATGGTTGGTGAAGAGTCCCACTGGACTGGGACTCTTCGACCAAGAGTCCTAATGCTCAGGGACTCTGAGTCCTACGTGTCTGAGACTCTATGATCGAGAATCAAAATTTTCTGATCACGAGTTTCACACATTTTGGATACCGAGGTCAAGAGTCTCACTGATTTGGGACTCTTCGATCAAGGTTTCATATCGATGGATTTTGATGCCTGATTGCCAATCGAATTTGGACTCAGTATTTATGAGAGGTTTAATTAGTAATTTGATCGCTAATTAACTCAATTTGATTGAGTAATTATTTTTGGATCAAGTCCAATTGAATTGGATTCAATTGGGTTTGACCCGATTAGGTTAAGAGTTGACCTAATCGCTGAGGTGGTTTGGTCCCTGATTTGATCAGGGATTGGGCTTAGTCAATTTTTAATTTGATTAAAATTTTGTTGAGCCTAATTAAGCCTAATTGTGTTGGGTTTAACTTAATCTAATTGTGCCTAACCTATTTTAATAAGGTTGGTTCAATTAAGTTGATTTAATATTTGAAACCACCTTGACTTATCTCCCTGTGCCACCTCACCTCACCTGCGCCTATTTGAATTCATGAGAAACAAGTTCTCGTGAATTTTCTTCCATGCAAAAGCCTTCCCACGCCCCTCCTATGTGCACCATTTTGAGTGGATAAAGATGGTTGGTTGGCCATTCAAATTCAAATGATGTTTGAATTTGAATGGGCAACTAAACTCATGCGCCACCTTATCCACTTGTGCGCCACTTCCTCTACACGAGAAAAAATTTCTCGTGTAAATTCTCCACGCACAAAGAACCCACGCCCCCATCTTCTCACACCAAGAGTGGATAAAGATTGATTGGTTGGCATTTGAATTCAAGTGAGCAACCACCTAGCTTTATCCTCTCACGTGGTGAAAACGCTGTAAAGACGCGGTCTTGCACTGTTTTAAAAAGAAAAGAGAAGGTGGGGCATGCGCACAACTTTCTTAAAGAGAGAGGTTGCGTGAGAAGGCCTTCTGCGTGAGATTGAGAGTTCAAAAATTTCGAGAGAAAAGAAAAAAAGATTTTGGGCGCAGGATTTTCTGTGTGTACCCTAGGGTTACTACCTAGGGTTCGGAAAGTGAGAAGGTGAGCTACGAGTGTCGTGAGTCCATCAAACTTCAGAGAGAGCTTCATCAACCTCTCAAGTATCTCTGCTGACGATTCGAAGCATCCAAAAAATTAGCAGACATCGATCGAAGGAGTTCGATCAGCATCAGCCGTCGAAAGGATTCTGCAACGAACTAGCATTCGTGAGGAGCCGATCAGACCAGAAGCTTCGTGTGGACGATCCACGGAGGCCAGACATACTGTGTGGCTTTATTACAACGATCAGACCATTCCGACGGTGATCAGACTGCGGCAATCGACTATCTGCACGAAGGTAATATGTTCTGAACGCATAACAGTAAAATATTTACTGTAGAATTTGAAATTTTAAATTTAAATACATACTATATATATCATATTTAGATCCTTGTGTAGGGTTAATATATGTTAATTAATTAGATTAATTAATAATTTTTGCTGTAAAATTATAATTTTGAAAAAGTTTCAAAATTATCATTTTACCCCTGCACTGAAATTCTCACAAATGGTATCAGAGTCAGGTTCTAAAATATGATATACATTTGCATGCGTAGATTAAGTAGTAATCTAAAAGTTTAAATTTGAAATTTAAATTTAAAATTCAAAATTTAAAATTTAAAATTTAAAATTTAAAATTTAAAATTTAAAATTTAAAATTCAAAAATTTGAAATTCAAAATTTGAAATTTATTTGAAATTTTAAATTTGAAATTCAAAATTTAAAATTTAAAATTTAAAATTTAAAATTTAAAATTTGAAATTTGAAATTTATTTGAAATTCAAAATTTAAAATTTGAAATTTGAAATTTAAATTTTTAAATTGGTATATTTAGATATACTTGATCCAAGTAGCAAGTAGTCTAATTGGGTTGGTTGCCATGGTCATCCAATCATAGGAGAAAAGTAGGGTTTAAAGGCCCTCTCCTCCCATTCGATGGGGTTCTCTTATGGCGATAGGGGTGCCGAGCGATTATATCCCATGCAGACGAAATAGCGAAAGGACTTAATTGTAAAGGTTCAATTGTGAAATTTATCATGAATGTGCTAGATTAGATCTAAAGGAATATTCATGATTTATTTTGATTGAGTTATTTTCTGTTATGTAATTAGTAATAGGATTGCTATTTATGAAATGTGCTGATCCGTTTGTGAAATGAGTCAACACATTTGGTGAACAGAAAATAAAACCTTTCAAACTTAAAAATTATTTTCGAAATACCAAATCCTGACCCATCAGCCCTAATATTTAATTAAAAAAATTAAGTATTATCTAGTTAGTCTAGAATTGTGAATTAAGACCTAAGACAATTGCATAAACTTGTGGGTCAATGGGTTAGATGGATTAGGTCCATAATTGGGTTAGACCTAAGGTTAGCTTAAAGAAATGGACTAAATTAGAGTAATTGGTCAAATCTAATCAAAAGTTGAATTAGATTAGGTCAAGGACACTCTAGACTCAACTTCAATAGTTGTAGTTGAATGGGTCCATATCTTTAACTAGACCAAGATAGACTTAATTCATGGCTACACGGTGGAACTCTATTTACTAAGTTGATCAAATTAAAACTAATGAACTGGTTGGTGTCTAAAGTAAGTTCGGCAGTCTGATCAGTGATTTTTAACTGAGAGCTACTCGCATTGATTCGATCTCTGACGAGTTAATGGCATATCCATTCCACTGATCACACTTACCTGGCCAACCTGATGAGTTAGATTTTGATTAGATCACTTGGTGATTAGGGCTCACCCATGTCATTAGGTAAATCAGTGTGACTGATTTAGGTGCTCCTAATACCGACTTTAATTAAATCATTTTTAATCTGACTTGATGAAATCAGTGGGAGGATTGAAATTGGCTGATCAATTTCTTCTCTTCTATCCTTTAATAAAATTTTCAAAAATTATTAGGTCCCTAAAAATGATTATGTTATATGATAACTAAGTCATAACCTCCCATTAAGTGAGTGATAATCAGTCCATTAGTTTAATAATCACTGGAAGCCCAAAGACCTGGTGCTTATTGACTAATAGAATTATCATTCATAATATGATCATTTGGTTGAATCTTTCTGATGGTGGTCAGGTTGGCCGGCCAAAGTCGGGCCTGATCATTTATTGGTCCGATTCATCAAATCAAGTCATGTTAATGGTTGGACCTAACCAGATCTTTTCAGTGAAGGCCAAAGCCTACTGATTAGGTTCTGGAGCAAAATTAATTACTAGAAGTTGTTTAGAGAAACAACTGGTTATGAACCTACCCATAGATGCACATGGGTTGACCAACCAAAGTTGGGCTCGTGTGTGGCCTGTGTGGATTCTAGTACCTACTAAAGAATTAAAGTAATTCCTCGAATTAGAGGTTGAGGCTACCAGTTCGTTAAAATATTGGGAGAAACTTTAAACTAAAGTCCAAGTCTTTAGTATTAATAATTTATATACTAATAAAGGTCTAGTTTTCTTTAATGTAGCTATGGCCACTACCCTATCTCTCCGGTCATTATTAGATAATGACAAGCTCATGGGACCTAATTTCGATAGCTGGTATCGAAAATTGAAAATCATCCTTGAGCATGAGCGGATCCTTTATGTAGTAACGGATCCGACACCTGAGGAGCCAGCCCCGAATACTAGAGGGATGGTCCGAGATATTTATCAGAAGTGGCTCAACGATCGTACCATCATTCGGTACATAATGCTGGTGGCAATGAATGATGAGTTCAGCCACAGGTTCGAGAATGCCCAGCCGCAGGAGATGCTTCAAATGTTGAACGACTCCTTTGGCACGCCTGACGACGTTGAAAGGCACAAAACTAGTTGTGCCATTTTCAATGCTCGGATGAGGGATGGGGCCTTAGTCACAGATCATGTACTGTACATGATCGAAATGATTGAGCGCCTAAGTAAACTGGGCTTTTTCTTGCACGAGCAGCTCGGTAAGGATGCGATCCTTAATTCTTTGCCCAAGTCCTTCCTCCCCTTTCTTACTCATTTTCGGATGACAAAGCCTGCAGTGAACTACCACGGCTTGTTGGGGTTGCTGCAGAACTTTGAGAAGGACCACCAGCTCCATAAGGAGTCGGTGAATATTGTGAGAGGGTCTTCTTCTGATCGTCAACCCTTTGAGAAAGAGAAGAAGAACAAGAAGAAGAAGAATAAAAAGGTACAGCCTCATGCTGGGATGTCAGCACAGGGTCAGACCAAGAAGCACAAGCCCGATCAGAGCCAGGCAGAGTGCTTTTTTTGCAAGAAGCATGGACACTGGAAGAGAAAATGTCCTCTATACATTGCCTCCCTGGACTCGAACAGGCAGAAGAAGAAGCAAGGTAATTATATGATAACACCTTGCAACTTTTTCATTTGTGATACTACTGCCTGGGTATTGGATACCGAAGCCCTTATCATATCTGTAATTCGATACAGGGTCTGTAGGTCAGTAGGAGATTTGATGAAGGCGAGAGGTTCCTGAACGTTGGAGATGGAAGTAAAGTTTCAGTTCTAGCTTTAGGAATAATGAACCTTATAATCAACTCTCGTAATGTAATTCTGAGTGAATGCTACTATTATCCAAGTTTTTTATTAAATATTATTTCTGTAGGCCTTTTGGCCATATACAGTTATGAATTTTTAATAAAAAGAAATGTTTGCAATATCATTTTGAATGGTGTTACAATATTTGTTGGACAACTAAATAATGAAATTTACTTACTATCACAGCCTGTTAATATGGTTCAAACCTCCGGTAAACGCCTTAAAATGGATAATATGTCAGAAGTCTACCTTTGGCACTGTAGGTTAGGTCATATCAATAAGAACAGGATAAACAGGTTGGCTCAAGAAGGAATTCTTGAATTTGGTGATTGTGAATCACTTCCAACCTGTGAGTCCTATCTTCTTGGGAAGATGACCAAGTCATCTTTTACTGAAAAAGGTGAGCAAGCCAGTGAACTCTTGGGTCTGGTACATTCTGATATATATGGACTCATGAGCTCAAGTGCAAGAGATGGATATTTCTACTTCATAACCTTCACAGACGACCAATCGAGGTATGGGTATGTCTACTTAATGAAGCATAAGTCAGAGTCGTTTGAAATATTCAAACTATTTCGAAATGAGATAGAAAAATAAACTGAAAAGTGTATTAAAACTCTTCGATCTGATCGAGGAGGTGAATACCTTTCCAATGAGTTTCTGACATATCTTGGGGAGAATGAGATTCTCTCTCAGTGAACTCCTCTTGAAACACCACAGCATAATGGTGTGTCTGAAAGGAGGAATCAGACCTTGTTGAACATGGTTCGATCCATGATGGGGTTTGCTGGTCTGCCGATCTTTCTCTAGGGATATGCGCTCGAATCGGCTTGTTACCTTCTAAATAGGGTTCCGAGTAAGTCTGTAACCAAAAGGTCATATGAGATATGGATAGGACGTAAGCCAGTACTCTCGCACCTTAAGGTTTGGGGGTGTCCGGCTTATGTTAAACATTTAATTACGGATAAGCTTGGACCTAGGTCTGACAAGTATTATTTCATAGGGTACCCAAAAGAGACCAAAGGGTATTATTTCTACCTAGCTGATGAGCAAAAGGTGTTTGTCAGTCTTAAGGCAATCTTTTTGGAAAAGGAGTTCCTTAGTGAAGGGACTGTTGCCTCTAAGGTCGAACTTGAAGAAATTTGGCAGGTGAAAAAACCGACACAAGTTGCTGAACCTGAACCAGATTTGGTTAGATCAGATCCGGAGCCCATTGTTCTTGCACCCTTAAGGCAGTCTGGTAGAGTACCACGTCAACCGGACAGATACTATGATTTCTTGGTCCGGAATGGCGATCCTGTCGAACTTGATGAAAACGATGAGGATCCGATCACCTACATGGACGCAATGTAGAGATCTGACTCTGAGAAATGGCTAGAGGCCATGAAATCTGAAATAAAGTCTATGAAGGTCAACGATGTGTGGACATTGGTTGACCCACCCGAAGGAGTAAAATCCATAGGATGTAAGTGGGTCTTCAAGAGGAAGAGGGGTGCAGATGGAAAGGTGGAGACCTATAAAGCTCGTCTGATTGCCAAAGGATATCGTCAACGTTATGGTATAGACTATGATGAGACGTTTTCTCCTGTGGTAATGCTCAAATCCATTCAGATTATGCTTGCGATAGCTGCCCATCTGAACTATAAAATCTGGCAGATGGATGTGAAGATAGCTTTCCTAAATAGAGAGCTAGACGAAGAGATGTATATGATACAACCTGAAGGGTTCACATTCACAGATGAGTCTAAAGTGTGCAGGCTACAGAGGTCCATTTATGGACTTAAGCAGGCATCCCGGAGTTAGAACATATATTTTGATAGGACGATCAAAACGTATGGCTTCGTTAAGAATGGAGAAGAGCCCTGCATTTCTAAGTGGGCTAATGGTCCAGTAGTGGTATTTCTTGTATTGTATGTGGATGACATTCTCTTAATCGAGAATGATGTCCCTTCATTACAGGGAATAAAGATTTGGTTGTCATCACAATTCTCCATGAAGGATCTGGGAGAAGCTTCCTACATCCTAGGGATGAGGATCTATAGGGATAGATTTAAAAGGTTGCTTGGCTTATCCTAGTCCACGTACATTGATACTATGCTGAAGAAGTTCAGCATGGAGAATTTCAAGAAAGGCTATCTACCGATAGGTCATGAAATTTCTCTTTCGAAGAGGGATTGTCCGACAACACCTCAAGAGAGAGAGCGTATGGGTAGAATTTCATATGCTTCGGCAGTAGAATCTATCATGTACGTCATGACATGTACACGACCAGATGTGGCATACTCACTAGGGGTAGTGAGTAGATACCAATCTGATCCAGGGAAGAATCACTGGAAGGTTGTTAAAACCATCCTGAAGTATTTAAGAAATACCAAAGACCAATGGCTTGTTTATGGTGAATCAGACTTGAGACTTATGGGGTTTACAGACTCCAATTTTCAGTCTGATCATGATGACAGCAAGAGTGTGTCGGGATTTATTTTCACCCTTAATGGTGGGGCTGTCTGCTGGAAGAGTTCCAAGCAGCACACTGTGGCTGATTCAGTTTGCAAAGCAGAATATGTCGCTGCATCAGATGCTGCCAAAGAAGCGGTGTGGCTGAGAAAATTCATCACCAAGCTCGAAGTAGCACCCTCCCTTGTTGGTCTAGTTCTGCTTTACTGTGACAGCTCTGGAGCCATTGCTCAGGCGAAGGAACCGAAGGCACACCAGCAGACGAAGCATATTCTGTGCTGCTACCATCTCATCCGAAAAATCATGGATAGAGGTGACGTCGACCTTCAGAAGATCGACGAGAAGGAGAACCTGGCCGACCCATTCACTAAAGCCATTGCGATGAGGGAGTTCGACGACTTCAAGTTGAAGATGGGTATTAGATACTGCATCGATTGGCTTTAGACCAAGTGGGAGATTGTTGGGAATAGTATCCCAAAGCCAATCGTCAACCTATTGACGGTTGTGCTCTTTTCTGTATTAGTATATGAATTATAAATAAATAAAAATTATTTTGGTATTTTTCATCATAAATTATTTCATCTTCTAATGAACTCCTGTGTTGTGGTGAAGTTCTTAGGACTATTTAGACTCGACAAAGGAGGATTTATCGTTTAGTCCTTAAATCTGTTCGCGACCAAATGATACGTTGTTACCAAGGACAACAATGTTTATCAAGCATAGGTCGTTGTGTGCCATATGGGTTGGTTGTCCTCTAAACCAAAGAGTGTGGAGACACTGGTATGGCATACAGGTGAGATGTAAGGATACATCTGCACTGAACGTGACCGACTCTGGAGCTTTTTCTACTGTCAAGATTTGCTCCGATGGGATATGGATATAACTGTCCCTCCGACCTGAGACTGCCACAATGACTTGCAAGCAACTCGCTGCACTTAGGCACTGGACTATCTGAATTTCTAATTCAGTGACGGAAGGCTACTGGGTGTAGTCAAGTACTTGATTTGTCAGTGCGTGTATCAAGATGGGATTGACCACTCCAGTTCAGGAGCTGTGTACAGTTGTGTTTCAATTTAGCTAAACCTTGGTCAGGATAGTCCTAGTGAGGAGTCACAGGACTGTTTGAGTTGAACACGATTTGGATGATCTGATCAGAGTTGATAGTTTAATCCTGAGTCGTCCTATATACAGGGGTCAAAAGGGATGAATTATACAGTAACTATATTCACATAGGTTCTAAATGTTGCGATTGTGACTATTCGACCTATCCGGACATCGGGTACCATTGCTAGATGGTCACTTCGATTAGTACAGGAATTGGTTCCTGTGCTACCGGCTTAGGTTCGAACCTACAGGATCACACACATTAGAGATTCCTATCTGATCTGATGGCTGGTGAAGAGTCCCACTGGACTGGGACTCTTCGACCAAGAGTCCTAATGCTCAGGGACTCTGAGTCCTACGTGTCTGGGACTCTGTGATCGAGAATCAGGATTCTCTGATCACAAGTTCCACACATTTTGGGTACCGAGGTCAAGAGTCCCACTGGTTTGGGACTCTTCGATCAAAGTTTCATATCGATGGATTTTGATGCCCGATTGCCCATCGGATTTGGACTCAGTATTTATGAGAGATTTAATTAGTGATTTGATCGCTAATTAACTCAATTTGATTGAGTAATTATTTTTGGATCAAGTCCAATTGAATTGGATTCAGTTGGGTTTGACCCGATTAGGTTAAGAGTTGACCTAATCGCTGAGGTGGTTTGATCCCTGATTTGATCAAAGATCGGGCTTAGTCAACTTCTGATTTGATTAAAATTTTATTAAGCCTAATTGTGTTGGGTTTAACTTAATCTAATTGTGCCTAACCTATTTTAATAAGGTTGGTTCAATTAGGTTGATTTAATATTTGAAATCACCTTGACTTATCTTCCTACGCCACCTCACCTGTGCCTATTTGAATTCATGAGAAACAAGTTCTCAAAAATTTTCTCCCACGCAGAAGCCTTCCCACGCCCCTCTTATGTGCACCATTTTAAGTGGATAAAGATGGTTGGTTGGTCATTCAAATTCAAATGATGTTTGAATTTGAATGGGCAACTAATCTCATGCGCCACCTTATCCACTTGTGCGCCACTTACTCTACACGAAAAAAAGTTTCTCATGTAAATTCTCCACGCACAAAGAACCCACGCCCCCTTCTTCTCACGTCAAGAGTGGATAAAGATTGGTTGGTTGGCATTTGAATTCAAATTCGATTTGAATTCAAGTGAGCAACCACCTAGCTTTATCCTCTCATGCGGTGAAAACACTGTAAAGATGCGGTCTTGCACTGTTTTAAAAAGAGAAGAGAAGGTGGGGTGTGCGCACGACTTTCTTAGAGAGAGAGATTGCATGAGAAGGCTTTGTGCATGAGATTGAGAGTTCAAAAATTTCAAGAAAAAAGAAAAGAAAGATTTTGGGCACAGGGTTTTCTGTGTGTACCCTAGGGTTACTGCCTAGGGTTCGAAAAGTGAGAAGGTGAGCTACGAGTATCGTGAGCCCACCAAACTTCAAGAAGAGCTTCATCAACCTCTCAAGTATCTCTGCTGATGATCCGAAGTATCCGAGAAATCAGCAGATACCGATCGAAGGAGTTTGATCAGCATCAACCGTCGAAAGGATTCTGCAACGAACTAACATTCGTGAGGAGCCGATCAGACTGGGAGCTTCATGTAGATGATCCGCAGAAGTCAGACATACTGTGTGGCTGTATTGCAATGATCAGACCATCCCGACGGTGATCAGACTGCGGCAATCGACTACCTGCACGAAGGTAATGTGTTCTGAACACATAACAGTAAAATATTTACTGTAGAATTTAAAATTTTAAATTTAAATACATGCTATATATATCATATTTAGATCTTTTTATTGGATTAATATATGTTAATTAATTAGATTAATTAATAATTTTTGCTGTAAAATTATAATTTTGAAAAAATTTTAAAATTATCGTTTTACCCCTGCACTGAAATTCCCACACTACTGACACGGAGCCATGGAAGGAGGTCCACATATGGATTGAGAACAATGACAGGAAGGCTGCAGTTCGGGGACGTCGAGGTAGGAGGCTAAAAAAAATTGATGCCATGCGGAAGAGGAGAAAGAAAAGACCTAACGCTAGATTCAGCAAAAAGGGGACTAGCGAAGAAACCTTGAGCCTCACCCCAGGAGTTGGAGAAATTTACAATTTTTCCCTCAAAGTTTCTTCTCCCCTCCCTCCTTTATCCAGCGATCCCTCTGGAGAAAAAAACTATCGCAACGAGTCTGCGATGCGCTTTCGTTTGTTTCCCTGCCTCCCTCTCTCCACCCCCTCCTGCTCTCTCTCTCTCCTATCTCACCTCTCTCCGCCCCACCCCCGGCCTTTTATTTCTTTTTCATTTTAATTTGAGTTTCAAGCCCGACAACTGTTGGGCGAAGACGAATCGGGTCCGCACGAGCTAGGGGTGGGACGCCTTTGTTTTATTTTGGGCGGCGGAGCAAATGGAAACCGTTGAATTAGATGTCATGGATCGATAACGTGGACCATTTGGATGGTAGATGTGGGGTTGAGTGCGTTGTGTTTATTTTGTGAGAGAGAGAAAGAGAAGCGCATTTGGCTGGTGCCAGTGGGGATTTTTTTTTTCTTTCTTTCTTTCTTTTTTCTGAGTTGTAGTGGGGGACTTGAGAAAGTAAATAATATCGATGGAGAAAACGTGAGCTCCTCTTCATCGACGATCGGAGAAGGAAGAGAAGGGAGGAAGGAGATGGGCGTAACGAATTCGGGTTTTGGGTCCCAACCCAATCTGAAATCCGGCATAGATCTATTTATTTAAACAGAAAATCTTACATTTAGGCCCTTGATAAAGGCTATATTCAATTAAGCCGTTTTGACAATTGACTGAACCAGACCATGTTGAGTTAATTTAGTTTAGGGGTGTTTTGCAATTAAACCCTGATAAAATATTTATTATATAAAGATCCTTTTCTATTGGATCTCCATATTTTTGGCTTTGAACCCAAGGGCAAAAAAAATATTAATTGGGATTGTCTCCATTGGTCAACTACTACAATCATGCATATAAATACAAATACAATATGACTACTACCTACCTCCTACTATTACTTAACCATCCATTCTTAAATGCATACAAAACAGACACAAACTACTAATCTCATATATGTATAGATCATCATTGTCTTTTAGTCATTCTGGATGAAATTCTGAGCTACTGGGACTAAGAAGTTATTAACAATTCAATTATCAGAAAATTTGTTTCTACCTTTCTTCTGGAGTAAGTCTTTAATGATGATTGAAAATTTAATAAAATAAAAAATTATATAATAATAAAATATATATTATTTTTATTGATAGACTATGAAGAAAAGAGATATATGTGGGATGCAAATAGGTGATCATATTCTGCTTAATGATGAAGATTCTCGAATAATTGATGCTGAAAATGTTGATTCAAGAAATGATTTCTCTATCAGTAAAAGATAGAAATGATTATGTTATTTTTTATTATTATGTTATTTAAATATTTTAAATTTATATTTTAATTTGAAATATTTGATATCATCTATGATGTCTTTTATATTATGTTAAATTTTTAATTTATAAAAATATTATTTGAAAAAATAAATACATGCCGTGCATCGCACGGGGTTTTAAGCTAGTATAGTGTATATGCTAGGTCAAGCTTGAGCTAGCTAGGGTGCAACATTGAATTTGGCCTACTACGGACTGAAGCATAGTTATAATTAATTCGATACCGGAAGGACAAATATAATTTTTTATAATTATAAGAGTGAAAAAAAGAGAAGCATATGGACTAGTTGGTTATGTAAAACATGGCGTATCAGTCGTCGGCTGAGATATGATTTATGGTTATCGGTCATGGATAGAAACATAGTGTGCATTTGGCCTAATATGAGTTGGAACATGGTTTTAATGAGCTTAGTGTTGAAATCAAATCAAGATGATGAATCATGTTTCATTGAAGGATATCTGAACTAGACGGTAAATATAAAATATGATATTTATGATGTCAGCTGTGGACTAAAATGTGGCTATCGATCATAAATAAAAATGTGGTGTGTGTTTGGCCTGCCATAAGTTAGAGCATGGACAGGTTTTGGTCTAGTAGCGAAATAATAATATTATCAAGATTAGAAGTATGTTAAGCAATTACTGATATATAATCTCATTGAATTATCATTAAATAGAATTGCTGATTAGTGATATATGATGTGTATATAGAATTGTTATAATATTCTTCACTTATCAAATTAATGATGTATGAATCTTATTATTTTTTTATTAATTATATATATTCACTAAAAGATATTTCATATTCATACTGGTGTGAGTGTGGGGGATTCTTAATGGACTGTAAAGCTCACTTCCTTTTTTTACTTTAGAGTTACAGGATACATAGCATCTATTGGGTTGAATGTGAAGTTTGAGTGATGGAGTCATCTTTTGACCTTGCATGATCTCTAAGACATTGCTCTAGGATTCATGTGGTCGTGTCACATAGTCGACCCAAATGTTGGGTTCGAGGGCATGACAATAACACTTCTATTTAGATGACCTTACGATGTATATTATACTGCTTTTCCTTAGGAAAGTCAATGATTATGATGGGAAATAGTAAATCCAATGCTCACTTCTTGTATCTTCCTTGCTCACATATAGCAGCACTAAAATACTTAAATTGAGTTCTGAAACAATGTGTAAAATAATATCAAACTAGTACTTGCAAAGTTCCTTGAGTATTTTCTAATGGTTTCGATGTTTTGGATCTGCCTTATTATTCTTTAGTTATTTTTCATTCAAAACTTTATTAGTAAAGTGACATAAGTCAATGAAAAACCTTATCCTCATGGTTTTATATTAAGTGATGGGACAAGCCATGTAGAGATGCCAAACTGCCACATTACTCCCCCTACCCCCTGCTCCCAAACAGGAAGAAGAAGAAATAAACTAAATCATGTTATCTGGCAGGAAAATCTAATGAAGTTCAATAATGTTGGAAGATAAACATGAATTTATTGTAATTATAAATTATATAGAATTATATGATTGAGATTATCCATGCATGTCTAGATACAAGAGATGTATTAAATGTGGGTACATGAACTTATATCTAGAAATGTGTTTGTGGCTTTTAGAAATATGTATGAGAAATTTAGGAATATGTGTGTGTCTCTTAAAGAAGTGTGTGGGATATTAATTAATGTATTGTGAAGATCAAAAAGTCATATAACTCTAATAATTAATGTGTATGTGAGTAGTATAAATAGAAGTGGCTTCCTTGGTGTGTAGTAGGAGTTAGATATAAAATGAATAGAAATTGTGATATTCTTTTTCTCCTCTCTCAAGCATTTTCTTATCATATATGATTGAGTACTCCTCTCCTCCTCTATCTACCATGTTTCTATTAGTTTAGTTGGCAACAAGTTGGTATCAAAGCATAAGCATAAGAAGTACGAATTACCAAATTTCAACAAAGTAGTATCAGAGCCAAGTTTGGTCCTACAGCAATAGTCAGAGCCAGTTCGATTCTAAGACAACAGACAAAGCAACGTACATTCCAAAGAGGTGTAAAAGGTGAAAGAATATTTCTTCATAGTTGAAGCAGGAAACTTCAAGCTAGAAAACCTATTGAGTGAGTAGTTTGCAATTTGTGTGATACTCCAGATTCAAGATAAGAAATAGATATCCGTTGAGACAGTGCCAGTCAAAAGGAGTGACTCCATAAGAGAAGAAGACAAGAAATCTTTCATGGAGATGAAGAAAGTCTCTAAAGAAGTATAACTGCCAAGAGAATTATGAATTTTGGTAAAATATAATAGAGAACAATTTATCCGATAAGGTAATATCAACTACTATGACAATCTCATTTAAAGCAGTACTCAAAGATTTACTTAAGAAATTAAATTAATCATCAGTTTCATTTTTATGTGAAATATATGGATCAAACCATAATCCTACTTTTGTAGCTTATACTAATCTTAATGATAGATATGGAAGATATGATTTATGGAAGTGAAGCTAGTACAAAGAAAGAAGCGGAGCAAGAAATAGCATTAAAAGCAATCAGACATCTCAGAACTATATATGACTTTGTAGTAAGAGACGTGAACTATAAAGAACTATGGGATCTGAAATATAACCATCAAGAATTGACTGGGTATACAAAAATGTGGTAGAGGAATGTGCTGCATTGAAAGAAAAGCTAGCAATATTGGACAATAGTGCAGACGATAGCAATTATGAGAGGAAGAAAGAATATTTATCCTAAAGACATGTTTCAGCTGTCAGAGATTTTTCTTTAGAATATGGACCAGTTGTGAAAAGCTAAAGAAGAAAAGTTAAACAAAAATTTATATTAAAGAGGGGGGTGTTGAATATGAATTTATTGTTATCATAAATTACATTGAACTATGTGATTGAGATTATTCATGTATATCTAGGTACAAAAGATGTATTAAATGTGGGTACATGAACTTATATCTAAAAATGTGTTTATGGCTTTTAGAAATATGTGTGAGAAGTTTAGGAATATATGTGTCTCTTAGAGAAGTGTGTGAGATATTAATTAATATATTGTGAAGATCAAAGAGTCATACAACTCTAGTAATTAATGTGTTTATAAGTAGTATAAATAGAAGTGGTTTCCTTAGTGTGTAGTAGGAGTTGGATATGAAATGAATAGAAATTTTGATATTGTTCCTCTTCTCTCTCAAGTATTTTCTTATCATATGTGATTGAGTACTCCTCTCTTCCTCTATCCACCATATTTCTATTGATTTAGTTGCCAACAAGTTGGTATTAGAGCATAAGCATAAGAAGCACCCATCACCAAATTCTAACAAATACTTCATTATCCTTTTTCTCCAAAAATACCATGTATTCTAGACAATGAGAACGATTATAGCATGCTTATAGTTAATTCTATCTCATAAATTTCAGTCTGTTGTAAAACAAATTTTATGTATGTCATTCGTATTACAGGGACCCATGCTAGCTCCATGTGAACAGGAAGTGTCTTTTTGGTGGTTTGTTCTAAAGGTTTCTGAGCTCCTTTATCAAACTCCTGCCATTAAGACTACGCAAGTCGGTTACTAGGATAAAACCGAGAACAAGTAATTCTATTATTCCTTGAGATGATTTGCTTGAAAAATTGTGAACAATGTGTTTGCCTCAAGGTCAGCATTGTGCATGATTCATGCTAAAACAGTCTCTATTGATCACTGAAAGGTCAATAACAATGATATGAAAATACATGCATAAGTCGCTAGGATCAGTAGTTCTGTTGGTACCCATCTCCTCAAGTGAGAAATCATAGGTGCAACCATGAGTGGGAGTGAATAATATTTGTATTCTCAAAAAAGAATACAAAAGTCTAATTATGAAATCTGGCGGAACTGCTGCTAATTTGCTCAAAAAAAGAATACAAGCACCAAAAAAAAAAAAAAAGGAAAATAAGAAGACATTTGGTGACGCAGCATACTTTATGTACTCAAAATATCTATTCATATGCATGCAAAAGAAACAATTTAAGTAACTTAATGAATTAAGGCTTGTTCTGGTAGAATCAATTCTTGAGTTCATTCCTCCCTCACTATCCATCTCAAAAAAAGAGGACTGAATGCTCTATAAGTGTATAAGAAAAAAATTATGCAAAGCTTTTGTTACGACTAGAATTTCACTGTTCTTATCTATGCTACAAAGGAAACTTACTGATTCGGTATTAATGTGCTATATTTAGTTGTTAGAAAAGGCCTTTGCTTGGACATCTACAGGATTGTTTTGGTGTCTTTTCGGAACTTTTGTTAAAAATATTTGATGATAAATGAAATATGTTACTCACAATTCTCTTTTCCTCATCTTTCATGCATAGTTTCTTGGGTATGGGTTTGCTGGTGTTTGCACTAAGTTTCTAGTGCATAATCCCTATATGTGGTGGCCTGCAACTCTTGTGGACGTGTCTTTCTATAGGTATTCTCTGATTCATGTCCATCTTGTCTTTCTCTTCTGTCCGCTGAGAAGAGAGTCTTGCTCTCTTTCTCTCTCTTACTATGGAATAAAAAACAATATCTTTTGGTATATCCAGAGCAATTCATGTGTCAGAGAAAAGAGCAAAGGGTCAGCTAACAAGGCTCCAGTTCTTCCTTATGGTTGCAGTCTCAAGTTTTGCGTACCATGTAGTCCCAGTTTACTTCTTCCCTTCTATCACTGCTTTATCATTCATTTGTTGGATATGGAAGGACTCGGTAACCGCGCAACAAATTGGTTCTGGACAAGCAGGGCTCGGGCTTGGATCATTCTCCCTAGATTGGATGACCACAACAAGCTTCTTAGGATCTCCATTATCCACACCAATGTTTGTGATCTGTAACATGTTCATTGGCTTTGTCATAAAGCTCTATGTCATTGCGCCCATATCATATTGGACCAATGCGTATAATGCCAAGACGTTTCCATTTTTCTCCCAAGGGATGTTTGATGCTGATGGACAAAAATATAATATTTCACGTATTATAGACGAGAAGCTACAGTTTGATGAAGCAGCATACAAAAACTACTCGAAACTCTATTTCTGCGTCGTCTTCGTATATTCTTATGGGTTCTCTTTTGCTTGTTTAACATCAAGTATTTCCCACGTAGCTCTCTACCATGGGCGGTAAGTCTCGCATACTCTTGAAACTGTGATTGATTTTTCGTTTACATATAAGATAATTTTAGAGAAAGAAATTTCTTGTATATATTGTATACTCAACTATTAGGTATTTTGTAGGCTAGGGTTAAAAAGGTTTAAGATATATTTCCATCTTTTTAATTTGTAATGAATATTTACATCTTTGGCTCTTGGTAGAACACTGTGGAACCAGGTTAAGAAGGCATACAAAGGACAAGAAGATGACATTCACTCTAGACTAATGAAACAAAATTATAAAGCTATTCCTCAATGATGGTTTTATTTGGTCTTGTTTTCAATGGTCGGTTTAGCAATATTAACCTGTCAAGTATTCAATGAACAAGTCCAACTTTCTTCCTGGGGATTTTTGATAGTACTTGCGACGGTTTCTATTTTGCTACTTCCAAATGCTGTTCTAACGGCTACTACAAATATGGTAAGATGGATTTATCATTTTCCTTTCAAATTGAATATTATGCTGTAGTTAGTCACGGCATGGTGAACTTTACTTTAACTGTAAATCAAAATCCATCATCACATCACAATTTTCCCATAGCTTAGTTTTGAAAGATATAATTGCAAATTCTTTGTTAAAGTGAGCCATTATGTACATCCTTAATTTTTAACTTGTTTGAGCTTTGATGTAGGGCATACCGATAAATGTATTTTTTGAAATGCTTAATGGATATCTAAGTCCAGGCAAGCCAATTGCAAACATGACATTTAAGATTTATGGTACTCTTGGCGTAAGTACGGCTACGCAGGCAATTTCTTCTTTCAAGCAAGGTCATTACATGAAGATACCTCCAAAATCAATGTTCCTTGTTCAGGTAAATTGCACTAAACCATGGCTCTTCATGATAATCCTATTCAATGACAAAACACCACAGGCGGAGAAAAAAGTAATGAAGGAAGACTTTCCAGTACCCTATTTTACCAATTTGTTATGATCAATATCTGCATATATCTGATGACCACTGTCTTGGCATACCGAAATGAAGTACATCTAAGAGATTTGGCATGGATGATATTTCTAACTAATTGCCCCTCTTTACACGAAACAGATTATTGGTACAGCATTGTCAACGACTGCTAGCTTTGTTACAGGATGGTGGATTTTTAGCTCTGTTCCGCATATATGTGATCTGGAAAGACTACCCAAAGGAAGCCCATGGACGTGCCCTAGTGAACGCATAGCCTTCAGTGTTGGAGTCGCATGGGGACTTGTTGGACCACAAAAGATGTTCTACCCTTCAGGCACTTACTCTATGATTTTTGTCTTCTTCATCATTGGATTACTCGCACCAGTTCCAGTGTGGATCCTATCACAAATGTATCCGGAAAAGAAGTGGATTCAGCTTATTACTATGCCGGTCATATTTTACATTGGTTCCATAACGCCTCCTGTTTCTGCAATCAACATCTGGCCGTGGATGGTAGTGGGTACAATATTCAACTACGTTGTTTTTAAGAAGTACAAAGGATGGTGGGTTAGGTACAACTATGTTTTATCCTCTGGGCTTGACATTGGAGCTGCTTTTGTGGCTGTTCTAGCAACTATCCTTCAGGTTCGAGATACATACGGGATCAGCTGGTGGGGACTGGAGCTAGATGATCATTGTCCTCTAGCCAAGTGCCCTACTGAACCAGGTATAGTTGTTGAGGGGTGTCCAGTCTTCAAATGATAACTATGTCGTTGATGATGTCGTTACAATTTGGCATGCAAAATAGAGCACCTCTCCTCCCCCGTCATGAAGAGTGGGAACACAGCAACTCATTTTAAGTTCAACAAAGATCGATGGTTAGTAATGTGTTCATCACCGTGTAGAAATTTATCTTTGGTCTTCTTTAAGCAATATACCGTGGCGGATATTGAATGGAAAATGGGCACTCTGTCAAGATGATTAAAAATTCTTATTTTATTCAAAGTACCTGTGAACATAAAAGTAGATGTTACTTTAGGCATTTTCCAGGATATCTAGTGATCTTACGGTCTAATAAATCGTAATAATTGAGATGCATAGTTCGAACATTCTAGCAGTGCTTTGCTTGGACAAATAATTCTTTTTTTTTTCCCCTGTTTAGTTTCAACTTTTGAGATCACCGATTAAGTTTAAAAACTGATTGTACTTTTAAGGCAGTACATGCTATATATTTTGAACATTTAACCATTAAAGATGTTGATAAATTAGAGTTTGAAAAAGACCTAATAATAGAGTTAGAAGAATCAGAACAAATTATGATAGACAACAATGCTAATATTGATAATCTCAAAATGATGGTAATATTGAAGGTATTTGTTATGGTGTAAGAGGGAGGACATCATTAGTCTCATATTGATTGTAAGTCAAGGGGAACTATAACTTATATACAAAGGGACTATCCTTCCCACATGAGATGTTGACTTTTGGATGAAAATCTAGAGGGACAAAATTATGAGACCCATGAGTTAGAGTAGATAATACCTTACATGCCAAGCCATAAGTTCTTGGGTGCAACCAGTAGATCTAAGGTAGGAGACGATCTCTATAATTATGGAGCTTCTTCCGTTCGTACACAGACTTTTCCTTTACTAGGAGAGGGATCATTATAAAAATAACGAGGGCACTTCCCATCCTTATACAAACTCTCTCTTGATTGAGATGTTATATTATATAGGAGTGATGGCATCATTAGTCTCTTAGAGGAAGTTAGAAAACTAGAGAATAGAAGGAAGGAGTGTATGTTAAGAGAGAAGTGATTGCATATCTTGAAGATCTCCTATAGACCTATATTTATATGTAGAGATTGAGATATCATAAGGAAGGAGAATCAAGCATTATTCCTTATCTCATTGACATATGTTTATTAATTTCTTATCTTATCTAGCGAGATATGTTTATTATATCATTTTTTATCATGAGAGATATGTCACTATCTCTCTTCCTTATCTTCTAAGAGCAAGCTGTCCTGTGGATTTTGAAGCTTCCTTAAAGTGAATCGGATAACAATATCACATACAAACCTTTTCTATTATAACTAGGCTCGATCAATCTCAAAAATACCTCAGATTTGCTAACACTAAGGGTGGTCCAGACCAAAGTTCCTTTAGCCTCGGATTCAATCGAGAGCAAAACTTCCTCCCATATCATATGCCCCCTAGAATTAGGTCAGATGAAAGATGCACGTATATCAAATCAGTTCTTTCAGCTCTATGAGCGACATGTGTCACACCAAAGCTTTGGCCACATCTTCTTCTTTTTGTTGTCTATATCTTCTTATGCGTTAAATTGTCTTACTAATCTTAGAGATATTCTTCATAGTCCGATATTTTTGGAATGATCTTGTTAGCTTTAAGTAGCAGCCAATGCTAACCCTGGTTCAGTTATCCGACGCATAGAGATTGCAACATCACTTTAAGCAGGCTATATTTAGACAACCGACCTAATATTTCTTACATCGAATGGCATAGGCCAAGGTGTTCAGACACTTCTTTTGTGCAATCTCTCGAACGTAGCATATTCTTTAGCTTGACTCATCTTCGAAATAGCTCTGAATATCTTTGTATGATTATTCTTTTAAGAATCTTAGATCAGATTGGCATTGCTGATGCACCAAACTTCCTAGGATCCTCTTAAAGATTCTTTCTACCAATTGTTTCATGCGATGATATTTGCCACACCAATCATTATATCAACATCAACATTGTAAGTCACAATTGGATTATCCTCTAGTCGTTGTCCTCATCTGAATCCGACCACAATCAATAAAAAGTAAGGCGATTAGTTAAATTTTTGGACAGGCTTTGCGACTTTCATGTGAAAGAATGATGCTTTTTTTTTTTTTTTTTTTGGCTACATCCACCCTTTGGAAGGAGTTCAGAGTGCTTTAACGGCTATGCAGATGGGTAGGAGTGTAAATGGAGTGATTCTAATCTAACAATCCGGTCCCTTGATCGAGTTTTAATGTTGAATCTACATCCAATCCAATGGAAGATTAGATGGGATTGGATCATATTCATGGCCAAAACTTTGGATCCAAGAGATCATTCAGATCAAATCAAATCTACATACAATCTAGGGCAGAAACTACTAATTATATGCAGAATCTAGTGGTTAAAGCCCAACATTTGGTTTTTCTCACTAAGCCGACTATATTCTTACTTTTTTTTCCCTTATTGTGATGACTTTTTTTGGTAATTTATTGTGCTGACCAAATAATCTCATTCGTGGATGTACCTCCTTCCTGACTCAACGGTTGCTCGTCATTATCCACTTCTCGCTAACAACATTGTGAGGGACGATCGGGTTCACCCTTTTCTTTTACTTCTTCTTTTGCTTTTTCCTTAGCACGGTTTTGGCAGAGCAGGTCAAGAAATCAAATAACATGGAAAGGCAGCAAAGGGCAAAAATGGAAAATGGGCACTCTGTCAAGACGATTAAAAATTTCTATTTTATCCAAAGTACCTGCGTACATAAAATTAGATGTTACTTTAGGCATTTTCCAGGATACCAAGTGATCTTACAATCTAATAAATCGTAATAATTGAGGTGCATAGTTCGAAGATTCTGGCAGTGCTTTGCTTGGACAAATAATTTTTTTTTTCTTTTTTTTCCTATTTGGTTTCAACTTTTGAAATTACCGATTAAGTTTAAAAACTATTTGTATTTCTAAGGCAATACATGCTATATATTTTGAACATCTAACCATTAAGGACGTTGATAAATTAGAGTTTGAAAAAGACCTAACAACAGAGTTAGAAGAATCAGAACAAATTATGACAGAAAATAATGCTAATATTGATAATCTCAAAATAATGATAATATTGAAGATATTTATTGTGGTGTAGGAGGAAGGGCATCATTAGTTTCATATTGATTGTAAATCAAGGAGGACTATAATTTATAGAGGACGAGACTATCCTTCCCCCGTGAGACATCGACTTTTGGATCAAAATCCAAAAGAGCATAACTATGAGACCCATAGACTAAAGCGCATAATATCTCATGTGCCAAACCATGAGTTCTTAGCTGCAATCAGTAGATCTAAAGTAGGGGACCATCTCTATAATTCTGGAGCTCCTTTCGTCCGTACACAGACTTCCTCTTTACTGGGAGAGAGATCGTTGCAAAAATAAGGAGGGCACTTCCTATCCTTACACAAACTCTCTTTTGATTGAGAGGTTATGTTGCCTAGTAGTGATGGCATCATTAGTTTCATCGAGAAAGAGTTGGCTCCAGTGAGGATCTTCCGATGTTTAAGTTAGAAAAGTAGAGAATAGAAGAAAGAAACGAATATTAGGAGAGAAGTGATTGCATACCTTGAAGATCTCCTATGGACCTTCATTTATATGTAGAGACTGAGATGTCATGAGGACGAAGGAGAATCAAGCATTATTCCTTATCTCATTGACATAATATGTTCATTATCTCCTACCTTATCTGATGAGATATGTTTATTAATCTTTTATCTTATCTAGCGAGATATATTTATTATATCATTCTTTGTCATAAGAGATACGTCACTATCTCTCTTCCTTATCTGCTCAGAGCAAGCTATCCTATGAATTTCGGAGCTTCCTTTACTTGAAGTAAATCGGATAATAATATCACATACAAACCTTTTCTATTATGACTATGCTCGGTCAATCTCAAAAATACCTCAGATTCGCTAACACCATGGGTGGTCCAGACCAAAGTTTTTTTAGCCTCGGATTCAATCGAGGAAAGAACTTCCTCCCCATATTATATGCCCCCTACTCTCAAGTCTAAATAAAAATTAGATCAGATGAAAAATGTATATCAGATCAGTTCTTTCGGCTCTATGAGCGACATGGGTCACATCGAAGCTTCGGCCACATCTTTTTATTATTGTCTATATCTTTTTGTGCCTTAAATTATCTTACTAATCTTAGAGATATTCCTTATAATCCGATCTTTTTGGAATGATCTTATTAGCTTTAAGTAGCAGCCGATGCTAACCCTGATTCAGTTATTCGATGCATAGAGATTGCAACATCACTTTAAGCATGCTGTATTTGGATAACCGACCTAATATTTCTTAGATCGAATGGCATAGGCCAAGGTGTTTAGGCACCTCTTTTGTACAATCTCTCGAAGGTAGCATATTCTTTAGTTTGGCTCATCCTCAAGATATCTTTGAGCATCTTTGTATGATTATTCTTTTAAGGACATGGAGTCAGATTGGCATTGCTGATGCACCAAGCTTTCTAGGATCCTCTTAAAGGTTCTTTCTACCAATTATTTCATACTATGATATTTGCCACACCAATCATTATATCAACATCAACAATGTAAGTCATTATTGGATTATCCTCTAGTCCTTGCCCTCATCTGAATACCACAATCAATAAAAAAGAAGGCAATGAATTAAACTTTTGGACAGTCTTTGCGGCTTTGGTGTGAAAGAATGATGCATTTTTTTTTTTTTTTTTGGCTACATCTACCTTTGGAAGGAGGTCAAAGTGCTTTAACGACTATGCGGATGGGTAGGAGTGTAAATAGATTAGATTAGATTGAATCATGAGTGATCCTAATCCAACGATCCGGTTCCTAGATCAGATTTTATTATTGGATCCATGTCCAATCCAATGGAACATCGAATAAGATTGGATCAGATTCATGGCCAAAACTTTCGTCCCAAGAGATCAGTCAGATCGAATCAAATCCACATACAATCTAGGGCAGAAACTATTATATGCAGAATCTAGTGGTTAAGGCCCAACATTTGGTTTTTCTCACTTTTTCCCTTATTGTGATGACTTTTTTTTGGTAATTTATTATGCTGACCAAATAGTCTTATTCGTGGATGTACCTCCTTCCTCACTCAACAGTTGCTCATCATTATCCACTTCTCACTAACAACGTTGTGAGGAACAAGGGTGGCTAAAAGGTAAGGCCACTGAAGCCCTTGCCTTAGGCCCCCACCCCCGCACAGGAGGCCCCCCGCTCTCGTCTCTCCACCTCCACACTCCACCACGGCAAAGTCTCCCTGGCAAGACTCCACCACGGCTCCACCCCATCTCCACGACTCCACCTCTGCTACCTCCCCCTCCCCCTCCCTCCGCGGCTCTACCACCAAGCCCCCTGCTTAGCCCTCGAGAAGATGGAACGGCAGGACACCTCCACCCTAGAAGGCCCCCAACCGGCCGCCCCCAGCCCCCAGGTAGCCCCGACGCCCTGCTCGGCCCGCAAGAAGATGAACGGCATCACGACAAGGAAGAACGGCTAAGCGCGTGGTCGGCCGCCGATCGATCACCAGTGGCGAGGAAGACGTCTCCGCAAGCGGTGCGACGACGGACGGGATGATCAATTTTTTTTTTTCCAAAAAGCCCCCGCCCCCAAGCCCCCCTCCTGCTTGGCCCGCGAGAAGATGAACGGTGCCGGACCACCGACGCCATGCGACAAACTCTTCCAAGGACCGAAGGCCCCTGAAAGAAGATGATTTTTTTTTTCGTTTTTCGAAAGCTAGAAGGCCCCTACCCCTTGCCCCCAGGTCCCCCCCCTCATCCCACGAGAAGATGAACGGTGCCGGGCCACCGATGCCGCATGTCAAACTCTTCCTAGGATGAAGGACCGAAGGCCCCTGATCTCTGGAAGACTATTTTTTTTTTCATTTTTCGGAAGACCCCTGCCTCCAAATCCCCCCTCCCCACTCGGCCAGCGAGAAGATGAACAGCGCCGCTCATCGGAGGCCCTGAGCGGTTGAGCGATCGTCGATGATCGATTGGTCGGTCACAGGTCATCGATGGCAAGGAACAGTGGAAGACGAAAGGTCTGTGACATCTGTCGGCCTTTTTTTTTTTAAGTTTTTCAAGGACACGTGGCAAAGCGTAAGGGTTTACTGTTCGCGGCAGCGTGGGAGAAAACGAAAAAAAGGAGCGGGCGGCGGACGGCCTCTTCATTAACAGTGGCCAATTATCGAGTTAATCCAGGCATCAAGCCACCAACGATCATTTTTTTCATCCTTTATAAAAATAGGTTGTTTACTTATTTTTTTATACTGTTATATTTTGACAGAAATATTGTGGATGCTCCATATTTTACACATATAACTCCACAGAAATATAAAATTTTGTTCAATTTTTAAATTTTTTTTATTATCTATTTTTGTACTCCTTCGGAAGATTTGTAAATTCTCAAAACTAGTTGAGATTGAGAAGTGTTTGATACTTTGATATTTTGTAGTTTGGATTATTCTGTTTATAAATTCAATAGGATTATCCATTTTTTCTCTAGATTAATACAGTTCTCCTTTTTTACAAAAAAAAATAATTTTTTTTAATTTATAATATCTATTTCTTAATTTTTCTTTTGTTATTCTCTTTATTCTTCTTCTTGATAATAACTCTAACTCATATTTTCTGCAGTTTGCACTCTCGTACAACAACATTCAACAATTGGATACTATAAATTAGTTGATTATTGATCATCTCATTTGCAATCAGCATTCAACAATCAGATATTATTATTCTAATCTTTATATTTTTTTATTTAATTTAAAATTTATATTATATTATTATATATTGTCTCTATTTTATTTAATATTTGATTCATTGAATTAAAAATTTTGATTGCTGATCTTGTATTTAAGGCTGCAAACAGATCGGGTTGATCCGTGATCCGACCCGACCCGATTAGATCCGACCCGAATCCATTTAAAAGACCCATGGAGCCGGGTCGGGTTCAAAAATTGGACCCGTTCATCTTTCCAGACCGGATCTGAATTTTCTGAATTTGGACCCGATCTGATCCGACCCGTGGAGACTTTTGGGTCAATTTGGATCTCAAGATATATGATCCGACCCGATCTGATCCGAATCAGATTCAAATATAAGATCCGAACTCAGTTAGAATGACTCATCCAAATAAGAATTTGGACTTGGACCAAAAGAGTGACTCACCCAAATTCTTTCTTAAATCTCTTACTAAAATCTTTAATACTGTCACACTATCACAAGATCATTAATGCACTACACAAGAAATGCCATTCTTACAGCTAATCTTGAAATTTTTCTAAAAATCCTTCCACAAACACAAAGTAAACTGGAGACATACCAACAGTTGTTCATAATTAAAATATCCAGTTACTTGTTTACTGTTGTACATTACTATTGTCTTAGGGATGGTATACAATATCCACTATCAATGGTGAAGTGAGAAGACGTGGGAAGAGAGGAGAGAAGAGAATATCTACATGAAAAGATAGATATGGTCATGCTATTTTGCTGTCGATGTCACCTCTAATTTCACTTTATGCAGATTTTTAAACACATGACCCGATCCGATCCGAATTAGACCCGAACCGAATCCGCATTTCATGGATTGGAACTGGATTATATATGGACCCGACCCGACCCGAATGATCCAATGGGTCAATAAATTCGGCCATGGACCCGACCCAATCCGACCCAATCTAATTTTTTATTAAGATAGGTATGGGTCCAATATCAAGACCCGATCAAGAAATCGGATCGGGATCACTCAAGACCCAATCCGATCCGACCCATTTGCAGGCCTACTTGTATTAGCTATTTAAAAAATATAAGATAATTGTAATAGTTAAATTTTTTGATAATTCATAATAAGAATTTAAATATATTAACTCAAAAATATAAATCTAATTATTCAAAGTTTCAAAAAAAATTGAAAGTTTAATACAATCTCAAAAAGGAGCTCTCGATAAATTTTTTACAAGTAATAAAAATAATAAATTAAAAAATATTGATGAATATTTCTTAAATGAACAAGTTAATAATCTTTTAGAATTAGAATGAAATATTAGAACAAGAAGAAATCAACGAAAAAATTCAAAATGATCCTCAAAGTCATGGTGAAGAGAACCAATCGGTTAATTTAAATAATTACATTCCTAAAAATATTTATGATCCAAGTCAATGGACAAATATTGATATAAATTTGAGAGATTTATTAGTAGAAAAAGATCAAATAGAATTGATGATATAGATTTTTCTAAAAATAAATTCTCAAGATATTTTTTTACTACATACTATATTCAAAAGTTGGCAAACGGAGAGAAGCATGAAAGAAGATGGTTAGTTTATTCAAAAGACTTAGACAGAATATTTTATTTTTATTATAAATTATTTAATTCTACTTCTAGTATAAGTAAACTAGCTAATGTTGGGAGTAGAGATTGAAAAAATCTTAGTGCTAAACTTAAAAGTCATAAGATAAGTAATGAGCATATTATTAATATGAGTTCATAGATTGATTTAAAAATGAGATTGTTGAAAAATAAAATAATTGATAAAAGTATTCAAGAACAAATAAATAGAGATGAAGAATATTGAAAAAAAGTATTATTAAGAATTCTTACTGTAGTAAAAACTCTTGGTAAAAAATAATTTGACTTTTCATAAAAAAATGAAAAGATATATCAAGAAAATAATAAAAAAAATTTAAGTCTAATTGAAATGATTACAGATTTCGATCCGATGATACAAGAATATATTCGACGTATTAAAGATAATAAAATTCATACTCATTACCTTGAACATAATATACAAAATAAATTAATAAATTTGTTAGCAAGTGAAATTAAAAATAAAATTATTAAAAAAATTATAGAAGCAAAATATTTTTCAATAATATTTGATTACACTCCAGATGCAAGTCATCAAGAGCAAATGTCTTTTATATTATGATGTGTAGATATTTCATCAAGTCCAATTAAAATTATGAAATATTTTTTTGAATTCTTAAAAGTAGATGATACAACCGAAAAAAATATTTTTGATATCATTATGGATGAAATAAAATATATTAAACTTGATATTAATAATTTAAAAGGACAGGGATATGATAATGGATCTAATATGAAGGACAAACAGCAAAGAGTGCAAAAAAAACTTTTAGATATAAAATTCTAGATCCTTTTATACACCATGTGGTTGTTATAGTCTAAATTTAGTACTTTATGACATGGCTAGTTCTTGTACTAAAGCTATATTATGTTTTGAAGTGGTACAACGTATATATTCATTATATTTTTCTTCTACTAAACGATGAAAAATTTTGCAAGATAATATTTTCGTTCTAACTCTTAAATCATTATCACAAACAAGTTGAGAAAGTCATATTGAAAGTATTAAAGCAATAAGATTTTAAGCTCCACAAATAAAAGATGCTTTATTGAAATTAACAAAAGTTAGTAAAGATCCTAAAAGTAAAAATGAAACTAATTGCTTAACAATATATGAGCTTAAAAATTTTGAATTTTTATTGGGCATGACTATTTGGTATAATATATTATTTGCTGTTAACTCAATTAACAAAAGTTTACAATCAAAAGATATGCATATTAATATTATTATAGAACAATTAAAAGATCTTTTTTTTGAAAAATATAGAGAAGATGAATTTGCATCCGCTATGATTTCTTCTAAAGAAATTATATCTGAAATGAAAATAGAATCTAAATTTCATGATAAGCGTGTCATTCATAGAAAGAAACAATTTGATGAGAATGTTGACAATGAAATAACAAAATCTCTTAGATCAAGTAATTTACCACTAATTTCAAATATTTTACCATTTATTTTCATATATTTTCTTATATATAGTAGATCAAGTAATTTTTTCACTCCAAAATAGATTTGAACAATTTAAGATATATAAAAATATTTTTAATTTTTTATTTAGTGATAAAAAATTAAATTCATTAAACAATGATAGTTTGAAAGAATATTATCTTAATCTTGAATATTTTTTAAAATATAATAACTAACTACTCTGATATTGATGGTTTAGATTTATTTTCAGATCTAAAAATTTTAAAAAAAATTATACAAGTGAAAGATAACAGTCCAGTGGACATACTCAATCATATAAGATGACTCGACTCTTTTTCAAATGCATATATTGCTTTTAAAATAATGTTAACAATTCTAGTAAATATTGCTTCGATAGAAAAAAAATTTTTAAAATTAAAATTAATAAAATCTTACTTAAGATCAATAATGTCTCAAGAAAGATTAAATTGATTGACTATATTATCAATTGAAAAAAAAAAATTAGAAGAACTTGATTATAAAAATTTAATTAAAAATTTTGCATCTCAAACAGTTAAAAAAATAAAATTTTAATAAAAAATTTATATAAATTTTAATTAAAAAATTATATTTTAGTATTTAGCTTTAGACCTCCAAATGTATTGACCGCCCCTGATGAGGAACAATCGGAGTCACCCTTTTCTTTTACTACTTTTGCTTTTTCCCTAGCACGATTTTGGCACAGCAGGTCAACAAATCAAATAACATGGAAAGGCAGCCGCAAAGGGCAAAAACATATATCGCTATCAATCTGGTTAAGCAGGCATAGAACTTTGTCCTTTTGTAAAATACTCCTCTTCGTTATAACAAAATAGCAGTTTTGGTGCACTGCGGCAAGCAAAACTGCTATAACTACCATTGTAAGATTATAACTCAGATCAGTTGGAAGACAACTGAATTTAGGACTCCGCCTGCTAGAAGGAAAAGGTAATGTTTTAAATATTGACGGCTATGATCCATTAAATCTAAGAATCAGGGTTAATTTCAAAGGATGGTTCATCAAGTTATAGTCACCTTGCCACCATGCTGACTGACATAATTCACAAAAATTGCAGAATCAGGAGTAAAATCAAAAATCTCTTAGAAGATTGGCATGTTTAAGCACAACATTTGCAAGATCCAGTTAATTGCTACTGTTTTGTACTGGTAAGTTCATTCTCTAGGTCTTGACTTTGGTATATTGCAGGTGAACTTGAACAATCTTAACTTTAAGACCCAATTGCTGTCCGGATTGATCCTTGCATATCAAACATCAGATGCCTCTAGCTGTGATTTTTTTTTTCCTGCTTCTATCAGATAGTTTAGCAGACCTAATAGTAATAATCAAGCAACATATGTGATAGCATTGGTATAAAAGCAAAATAGCAATCAAAATCCTAACAAAGTGCCAAAGGGCCCACAACAATAACAAGAGATGGAGAGAGAAGGGGGGAGCAGCACACAATTCTCTGTTATATTGCGCTCTTCAAGTGTGCCATTGTAATTGTTCTCGTTCCTCTTTAAGGTGGCAAGTCTTTGTGAAATAACTCCAATGGAAAGAAAAAAGATGTTAAGAGATACTCCCAGCCCAACTCTAGATGCTCTAAGATTCTTTTTCAAACCAATTATGGAATCTCAACGTGTTGGATCTAGAGTTCAAGTATTGAAACCATTAATTGTTTTTGATCTATACATGGTAACTTGCTAGTATCAAATCATATGCCATGAATTTGAATTTGAGTGTGCTAGTTGGATAAAAAAGCTTAAAATAATCAAGATTAAATTCAATATAAGAGCACGAAAAAAAGCAATGTCACTTTTTTAAAACTATATCTACAAAAAGGGTTTTAATATTAAATAATATTAAAAATTGGACAATAACCCAAGGAATTGTGGGAAAAATAAAGAAAAATAAAAGAAGAGAAAACATACCAAGACTAGCAAGAGACAGTATGCCAATAAGCATATACAAGTAAGATTCAACAAAGTTTGAGAACATTTGCTGACTGTATAAAAAGACATCAAACATAGAAGCACTCCCACGATGCTTCATATGTCAGTAATTTTACAAAACTAGTTATGTTGTAATGATATGTGATGTCAGTTGATTCCAACAGGCTCAATTTATCATACATTAATTGAGGAAGTGCCTAACAATCATGCAGGTTATCAACCTGTAGTACAGTCCATGAGGATATTTCATGATCAACTCCAATTTTAATCAAAACAAATCCAACAATCTCACAAATTTTGCCAATTTCAATTTAAGCTGATTCATCAAGGATTCACAAAACACTGTTGCAAATAATTTTGGGAACTTAAATAAGTTATATGTAAACTTCTTTGATACTGATCATAAAAGCTTCTCTGACATTAATCATATTGTGCTCAGATTTATTTTATAATTACTCCGAAGAATGTATTTTGCCATTTGATTCTTTAAATACCCATATCACTGCAATAAATCAAGTAACTAACATGATGAAGAATACTTCTTTAACCCAACATTTTCTGTTTCCGCCTCTGTATTGTTCTAAAACAAATTTCAGCCACTTATAAAGTATACCTCTCAAACAGGAGATCCATACGCCCGTAAGAATAAAGAAAAGGCAGAAAAATTGTACCTCAGCCAGAGAAACTAATGCCTTCTCCTCAATCTCATCAAAAGGAACTGTTTTGAGGGCAGGAACTTGGCGTTCCAGGTCATACTAGACGAAGCTATATACACATCAGAATTCAAATATCAAAGGTGAAAAAAGAATATCATAAGCTAAAGAACTATAAGATAAGAATAGCTGTCAGAACCAAGAATATGCGATGAGAACCTGTTGGACATACGGTTGAACCCTCATCTTGAAATCCTCTCCATGACCACTAGCGCTATACCGCTGGAAGAGCAGCGCCTCCTCTGCTGGCTAACGAAAACAAGCAATAACTAGAAACCCTAACCTTGGAAAACTTTAAAAAAATGATGAAGAATTACCTACCTACAAAATGCGGGCCAATTCTTCATCGGATAGCTCTTGATTCGAATAGATTCGGACTTCTGATATTTTTCTTGAGATCGAAACAAGGCGAAGTTTCCCCATCCACCTCCTCTACCACGATCTTCAAGGAGTACAATTCAAGAAAGATATTCAAAGAGAATAATTCTAGGTTAGCTCACCGGATTAGAAGAACAAAAACAAGGGATCTCAAATTCACAGGAGAAGATAAAAGGTAAAACCTTTTGATCGTCGGGAGAGATGGAGGGTAGGGAGAAGATCTGGAATTTGAGAATCTGAGGAGATTGCGAGATTTCTGAGAGATTTCTTGATCTCTGGGCTTCTCGAAGGAATGGAGGAAGAGAAAGGGTAAAGAGGGAAAGGAAAGGGGCGGGTTAACTTGAGGCCGTTGAAGGCCTCGTATTCGACGGGGAACTCATCATCGTTATGGCGGACGACGACCTTCGAGCGACCTTTTCTTGCTTTCTTCGCTGTTTGGCTCCACCTCTTTCCTTCCCGTCGTCCAGAAGGGAGCACCTTCACCTGAAATTATATATATATATATATATATATATATATATATATATATATATATATATATATCCTGAGCATCTGCCACGTGAGATTCACGCGACTAGCATGAGAATTTTTTTATTTTTTTTAAGTTTTTATTTTTTTGATTTATAATTATGCCGGTGTCTCCCGCAGGCCGCAGTAGAGCTTATCATGAGCCGATGGCCAGCGCCGCCCGCCAAGCCCAGCCTGAATTTGACGGGCTCGGACACCAATTATAGACCCGTGGGTCCCCCCGGAGTTTTTTTTTTTTTTTTTGGTACAGTGGGTCCCCAGAGTTGGACGTAGCTGATTTAAGGAAAGAGGTAACGTTATCCGTTGAACAAGGCCATGGCGGACGGGGTCGTGTCCGCTGGGTGCGACATGATGTGGCAATGATATCCTTCCAAGCTAAGCCATGGTCAAAGTTACGCGGCATCGGCCAATGACAGGTCCCGACATCATCAAATATTATATATATATATATATATATATATATTAAAATAGAGATATTTATATCGATAAAAATTTTATCCATCGTTTTATTAAAAACTCTGTCCAATAGACTTTTATTTTTTCTTCATAGATGAAAAAATCTAAGATTATACAAAATTATTAATTTAAAATAAATTTTTAAAGTTATTTTTATGCTCTTAAAAGAGATTTAAACTAAATTTATAATATAGATTTCAAAATAGATCTAACAATATGCTATGTTACAATGTTGGTTGACCCATTGCCTATCAAATTTTTGAGAGGGTTACGAGGTTGGTTCTAGTTAGTATTTTTCGCCTTCAAGGTGGTTCTAGTTAGTATTTTTCACCTTCAAGGTGGCCTTTGTCATCATTTGAATATGCCATACCTTTTAGACATGTCTCGCACCAACGTAGATTTTAATCCCTTTCAATAAATTTTGAAGGATTTCAGAACCCATTGAACGAGCTTAAAGTCTGTTACCAAATTTAGTTTAGACAAGCCTAAAAGATATTGGACATTTACGTTTAAGTACTTGAAGATTTCCCATCAAAAAGAAAAGTATTTCATGGTTAGGAAAAAACTTAACGGCGAAGTGATTAGAAGACTTAGAAATCAAGAAATGATAATGATTAGATGACTAGATAGACAACCATGAGGAAGTGAAAGAGAGGGATTTTCTTGATTAAATAGAAAAGCAAAGAGCAATTGATCTTGGGTCCCCAGAGACTATAGCCCTTTGGACTTCTTCATCATGGATGGGGGTGGAAAGGAACAAGTTATGTTGGAGTCTTGGAGATGTTTCTTCTTGGAAAGGGTTTTTTTTCCTTTTTAAAATTGTTTCCAAGAATTCCCTCCAAAAAAAAAAAAAAAGGCTTCCAAGGATATTAGTGAACTAAAGTTGAAGAGAGGATGTATAAAACATTTAGTTTTGTCCTACGAATTGCAATTACTTTACATTTCAGATTTTTGTGCTAAAAGTTGTGGTGACACAGCTCTAAACTTAGTGAGATCAAAATCTGATGAAAAAGATCTAGCAAGAGTTAAGTGTGTTTCCCTGATACACATCATGGAAAAAATTTATGATTTCTCTTATAGTTCTCACTGCACTTTATTGGTGTCCTGTACATCAGAGACGTGTTGTGATGCCAATAGGTGCTTCTGCACATACATGCATGACCAAAACATTGATAAGAAATTCTGCAGACAATACTTACATACCGTAGGGGGTTTCAAGTAAAGTGGCTTATGCCTGTTTGAACTCCCTACTTGCGGAGTGCAAATAGTAGTTCAAATAAAAGATTAGCACTTTTACACCTAATCTCCTACAAATACAGAATAGTACAAATATTTTTCAAAGGTTTTTAGATAAAACTATTTATATTTAGAGAATGCTTGGTTAGGGGAGTTGGAATTCAAAATGGAAATAAAAATAAATAACTTCTATCACAGCCATTTCCTTTGAACCAATACTTCCAGCTCAAGGGCCGGGATAGACTTGAATTCAACATTAAAAGATTCACACTTAACTCCCTTCCAAATACAATGCAAAAGAACTTTTTTTTTTTTTTTTTTTGATAAAGCCTTTATAGAAAACTGCTCATATTTAATTTGAAGTAGTAGTCCTGCCAGGTCGAGTGCCAAGACTGGCTCGAATTTAGCACTAAAAAGTTTAACAGTTGACCCCCTGTCAAAATATAATGGCATTTATAGACAAACTGCATCCACTTCAACTCATAATACCAATCACATGCTATGCATGTGATTGTTATCATACCAATCATGCTGGCACATCATGTGCGTTCTCCTCATTTTGTCTGAATTTCTGCGTTATGATTCAATTGTCTGCAGAATTCCATATAATTAAGCCACATCACAATACGGACTAATATGACAGAGAGAAGAGAAGAGCTAGAATTACTCAGAAGCAAGTTCAAATATTATGCTAAAATTGAAACAAATCCAAAGTAAATTGACCCAACGTTTCCCAGCCTCGCTAAGCCCAGGTTCATAACCAGCACTGAATTTAAAAAGAACCAAAAGGTAACTGTCCCTACCCATGGGAAAGGCGAGACTGGGAGATGGTTGGCTGTTCCTTCCTATGGTAAAGGCATGAGAAGTTGATGCTCCTGTGCCTCCACTGCCCAAGGCAAGAGAAGTTGATGCTCGAGTGCCGCTTCCCCCGGTCAAGGCAGGAGAAATTGATTCACTAATGCCACTTTCCATGATCAAGCTAAAAGAACCTGATGCTTCATTGCAAGTTAGCACGGCAAGGAACTGCCACTCTTGTTCAGCTGATTCAAAGTTTGATGCCATGTTTTGATGATGTCCAACAACTGATCTTTTCTTTGCACATGGAATGCAAGGAAAACTGTATGAAATGAAGAAAGGAGTAAATAGTACAAAAACCCGTTGTCCATTAGACATTTAAAGAAAGATGATTGGTGCAAGAAATTTAGTAATCATTAAAATTGTTTTTTTTTTAAAAAAAAGGGTATTACCACTTCAAGATATCTCACCAAAGTATCAAGATTGGGCATGTGCATGAGCATGTACAGTATTGCCTCCAGGTGAACACTGATAAGCACCAAGTCCAACCTCAAGTATTTCATATTATGAAAAATTGGCAGGCAGCCAGATAAATGTCCATCTAGGGAGAGATGCTGAAAGGAAAAATATTCAAATGAGAAGAGATTTAAAGTGACTAATAACTTACCATTCAGAACTTTAGTCCTAAAGAAAACATCTAAAAATAGCACTACAAATTCATCAACCAAGCATTAAGAAAACTTCTAAATAGGAGGATAGAGGCATACTTTACCACCCAAGTATGTGAAGGTCAGGGACTTCATATTAGAAAGACCTCGTAGAGTTTCATCAATACTCCATCATTTACTAGAATGCATTTCTGAATACTCTAGATTAAAAATCATTAAGCTTGCATCAACTAAAGTGGAAATGTCATGAAAATAACATCCTTGTGCTTTTCCTGAGGAGTAGTTGAGCGACAATAGTTTGGGGGTGCTGATCTCTATTCTGTTGAAGGAATCAAAATTGCAGCAAGCTATAGTCAGTCTCTTGAGCTCCTTTGCAGAAATTGTCAAAACCTTGAAGTTGCAATCTTCCAAGCACAGTTCCTTAAAGGAGAGGACAGCTTGAAACTAGCCTACTCAATTAGTTGGAATAAGAAATGACACCTTTAAGGTGCATAGTTGTAAGCCTACTAATAACAGAATCACCCAACACAAGTCGCCATCGGGGCAGGGCCAACTTCAGTTTCTCCAGGGACCGGCACACTAGAAGGTAATCGGGCACGGTCCTATGACAATCAAACTCACAAGTTGCAAGAAGCTTGAGGTCAAGCTCATGAACATTTCTCTTTGTTGCATACTGCAACCATATATGTAAAACACCATGATCCAAGTGATCAGAGATCATGAGACGATACTTCAATATATTTGATTCATCTTGACGGATAAGCAGCACAGTGTCCACATGTTCCTGAAAGTTGATGGGGAATTGTTCTTGATCGAAGTATAGAGTAGGCATAGAAACCCATAAGTACCTCCATCGCTTCGATAGAACACTAGTTCACCCAGCGTCTTTTGTGGTTCTCAAAGATAAGATGTGATGGAGAATAGAATCGGGTAATTCACTTATTCTATCAATGCCCCCATGTGAGTTGTCCATCTTTATTCTCTAAACAGCTCAGGTACTGATTGCTTCAACCATCTGAAAGATAACACAAAAGCTAAGATGTAAGGAATATAATGTAAGAACACTAACATCAATTGGGTCTAGCAACAACAAATCAACCATGAATTACTGAATTACATGATATGTTATTGGATCATGATAATGAAAAGGCATCCTGTCAAAACAAAAGGATCAGGGAAAAACATGAAAGGGCATTGATTGTTCAACTTGGCTAAAAAATTACAAAAGGAAGCGAGAAGGAAAAAATGAGAATTTATTTGGATTCTACAGATGTAAATTATGTATGAGTGGGAAAGGTTCTTCACAAGTATCTCATTAGACTAGATCCAATCTAGAAATAGATAGTTACTCGTCCAGATATTGACTGCATTATTTCTAGAGCAAAATTTGACTGTTAATTGACAATGGCAGTTAATAGCCATTGCAATGGGAAATAGGAATAACAGAGCTATTTAACCACATTATTGTTTCACAGTACAATTGTTCAATTGATAACTTTTACTTTTTATTAAGTATGACAGTAAAAAATTAATATACTGTTCTTTGAACAGACTACATAACAGCCATTAACCATTTATGAATGTCATTACACGTATGTTGAAAATATTGAGAGGCCTTAAACTATTGCAAAAGCCACGATAGCATTCTAACAGTCGTACTTATCTTGTGAAATAAATCCCAAGTTCAAGAGCCACAGAACTAGCAAGAATTTGGGCACTTACAGCTATAAACAATAAAGAAGAAATATTTCTTAAAAAAACCTAAAAATGTGCTTATTGTCTTTGGCAAGTCTGGAGTAGATTATGACTGCTAAAAATTGAGCATAACATGGTTGATTTTGACATGATTAAGAATCCCATGAGGAAAATCTAATGATGGCCCCAGTTACTGGAGATAAATCGTCATATGTCAATGCAAGTCTAGTGCACTCCAGCTAGCATCACTCAACTCATCAGCAATCCAACAGATTCTCATGATCAAGAGGTGTCAGATAGGTTGGTTTTTAGTGGAGTGGTAAGTTTTGAAATCTAACAGCATTTACATCTTGATGATGGATATGGCAAGCAGGATAAAAATGGACTGTACATGTGCTAGTTATAAAACCACCTAGATATCCATATTCATTTTTATTTAGCTGGTATAGATATGTGTACCTACATCAAATGAACTACCAAAAAGAAGCACACCCATATTCATCGTAAATGGTTGAGTATAAAATGGATACAAGTATTATATATTTCAAAAACTGTTCCCGTATATACGATGAATATACACATAGATACAAATATCAAGCAATTTTGGGTTACCATACAGGATTATTGTCACGCCTCCGATCCGAGATCGCAAGCCGGAGATCGCGGCAACCGCCGCATATTTATGAAGAACTCTCGCTATAAGCATACAAGGCATCTCATCACAATATCAATGCATCACAGTAGAATAAAATTCAAATAATTATTATTCAATTTTAATTTAAATAACTAAATCAAATGTCTTACATCCAATAAAGTTTCACTAAAAATAAAACAATAGATCTAAGTTTAACGAAATTGACGATGCTAAATCTCGTCTCTAAAAGCTCTGTCTCAACATTATTACCCACGCTCGCAATTAATTATCTGAATTTGAAAAAAATAAAAAAAGAGATAATAAGCTAGACAGTCCAGTAAGTAACAAATATCTCAACTAGACATTTCAGATATTATATAATATTCAAGAACAATACTGTGAATAAATATAAAAATACATTTCATGCTAATTTAATACAAATCTAATTTTTTTCAAATATTTATATACGATATAATCATAAATCCGATTTCAAATCAAAACACTTATAACTCAACAGCCTCGACTATGACCAATGTTTAACCCTCATTGACGGGATCCACTGAATACCAACACACAACCCCCACTGACGGAGTCCACTGAATACCAGCGCACAACCCTCACTGACAGGATCCACTAAATACCAGCGCACAACCCCCACTGGCAGGGTCTACTAAGTACCAACGTATAATCCCCATTGGTGGGGTCCACTGAAATATAGTTAGGCTGAGAGCATAAATCCGATCTGTATCAAAATACTTTTATATCATAACATATTATAATTTTCACTGAACATATGCACAATCAATAAACCATAGTATTTCAGAATCACTTTTCGTTCAAAATATAATTTTATAAATCATGCATAATTTCAAAGAATAATTATTTACTTTTAGAATAAATATGAAATATCTCGAGAAGATGATTCATTATTTACCTTTCACAGACCAGTGAACGAACAGATCGATTAACCTTTAGAAGATTCTTCAGTGCCTATTATTCAAAATTATATTGTTGCATTAATTCTAATTCAAAATTAGATCTAAACAAAATTCCAAATCAAAATCTCACTTAAGATCGGATCCTTCACTAAGCTCGATGAAAATCATCAAAAGAAAGTCTTTCACTATGCTAATCTTAGAAAGATAACTTTGAGAGAAGAAAATCCATCAAGAGAGAGAAAAAATTTTAGAAAGAAAAGGTAGAGAGAGAAAGTCCAACATTTTAGAGAGAGAAAGCAAGGGTTCAGACTGAAGGGTGAGAGAAAAAAGAGAGAAACTCCCTCTCATATTTTTTTAGTTATTTATTTATTTTTTTCTTTTCTTTCCTTTTCTTTTTCTTTTTTTTTTCTTTTTTTTCTTCTTCTTCTTTCACGGGAAAGGGAACCCGCATCCCTCTCTTCCTTCTTTCCTTTCATGGAACAGAACTCTTGCTCCCCCTTGTTCTCGACGAGGAGACCCTCCCCCCAGCCGACCACCACTCAGGCCAGTGGGGCAGTCCCCGCGATGCTGAGCGGCTGGGTCCGGTGATCGGTGACGGCAACCAACAGCCGAAAAATCAAAAACAAAAGAAAAAACAGTGCATCCAAAAAATAATGATTTTCAAATAATTTTTTCGCAGAAAATTCCACAAAGATTCAAGATTAAAACCTCTAAAAGATTAAGGGAATAAGAGAGAAGAGATTTACCTAATTTTTTAAGGGATTTGATCCGATTTTCGATGGCTAAAATGAGATTATTCCATCAATGAACAGGGCAAAATCAGGGAAGAGAACCAGTGAGTTAAATGGTGATTTTTTTGAAGATTTTTCGGTGAGAAAAACCAAAGCGATTAGGGCCTTTAAATAGGGTTTCAATGGGGAGGATTTTGAGTTTGATTTAAACTCTATTTCCTAGTGATTTTAGACTTTGAATTGGAGAAGGAATAGAACTCTTCCAGGGTTCTTTACATTTTTTTTTTGTGATCTTTTTACTGTTTGGAGATTTGTGTGATTAAGGATTAAGGTATTACATTCTTCCCTCCTAAAAAAAATTTCGTCTTCGAAATTTTTTTTACCTGTCACTACTGCATTGGAAGCCTGTGCATTCTGTTGAGTAAGTGCAAAAACTCTTTTCTGAGTTTTAGAAATCTGCCCACCACCCTTGTTTTGTCTGTCATAAGTTTTTTGGCCAAATTGATTTTCAATGCTTAGTGGGCAGTTAGCAATTTTATGATCCATCTGACCACATTTGAAACAAGCACCTGTATTCCAATGGCAATCCTTGTCAATATGATTTTTATCATATCTGGAGCACGCTCACCATCAATCTGTTGAGTCTTATTATCTGTTGTTCCCTTAGCTGAACTTTGATGTTTTTATTATCCTGCCCTTGTGTATCATTTGATCTCGCTCTCTTTCTTTGCTTCCTTTTCCCTTCCATGCGTTCTTCATTGACTTCTCTTTCAATTATCAGTGCTTTATTTACCACACCTGCATAAGTAGTTAATTCATACGGAACCACTTGTTTTCGAATTTCGGTTCTCAGCCCCATCTCAAATTTGTCAACTCGTTCTTGCTCACCATCCACTAATCTCAGAGCAAATTTAGCTAACTCTGTAAATTTTGCTTCATATTCAGTCACACTCATACCCCTTTGCTTTAGATAAATAAACTCTTGCTCTTTCGGGATCCTTATACTCTAAGAAAAATATTGATCGTAGAATGCAATCCGAAATCTCTCTCAGATAAGTATTTCACCATCTTGTTCATACTTACGCTGTAGTCGCTGACACCAGTTGTACGCTTCTCCTTGTAGTAAATAAGCTGCATATCAAATCTTTTTTTCATCACGGCACTCTTGGGCAGCGAAGGCTTTCTCCATCTTCATTATCCAATTATCAGCCTTCAAAGGTTTAGTAGTCTTCTTGAAGGCTGGAGGAGCTAGCTTTTTAAATTTTGAAATGTTGTTCTGTTGCACTGGCTGCTCTCCATGTTGTTGTGGTGAATGCTAATGTTGTTGTGCATCTCGTTGTATCTGTTGTTGTTCAAGTATTTGCTGCTGCATTTGTTGTTGCATCTGCACCATCCCAATTAAGGTCTGTATTAACTGAGCCATGTCCGGTTCCTGACGTACTCTCGAAGTAGTCCTAATAGGATCTACGACTCCCTCCTCCTGAGGGGTGCCACTAATCAGATGGAGAGTGCTACCACCCCATGGTTGTGATGTCTCTCTTGTGATCTCTTAAATAGTTCTTGTCATTCGATGGGGAGGCATAATAACCCCTGTAGTAGTAAAATCTCATTAGATTCATTTATCTACTTGTTATGATGGATTTGTTATGATACTCATACTTTAACATCCCAATATTCATGATGTCTACCCATCTACACTCATACTATATATAATTCTATATGTCATAATTTATCCACTTATGCTCTGATACTACTTTAATTATTACACCTCCGACCCGAGATCGTGAGCCGGAAGTCGCGGCAACCGCCGCATCTTATGAAGAACTCTCTCCATAAGCATGCAAGGCATCTCATCACGATATCAATACATCACAACAGAATAAAATTTAAATAATTATTATTCAACTTTAATTCAAATAACAAAATCAAATGTCTTACATCCAATAAAGTTTCACTAAAAATAAAATAATAGATCTAAGTCAATGAAGTTGACAATGCTAAATCTCATCTCTAAAAGCTCTGTCCCAACATTATACCCATGCTCGTAATTAATTATCTGAATCTGAAAAAGATAAAAAAAAAGAGATAATGAGCTAGGCAGCCCAATAAGTAACAAATATCTCAACTAGATATTTCAAATATTATATAATATTCAAGAACAATGCTGTGAATAAACATAAAAATATATTTCATGCTAATTTAATACAAGTTCAATTTTTTTCAAATATTTATATATGATATAATCATAAATCCCATTTCAAAAATCAAAATACTTATAACTCAACAGCCTCGACTATGACTGATGTTTAACCCCCATTGGCGGTGTTGGGTATAAAGTGCCCCCCAGCCGAAGTCTGCAGAGGACTGATCCTTCGGGGCTCCTCCGGCTCCCGACCTTGTACGTGACGCCTCTCCGAACTCCCTCGGCCGTCCGGACTTCTTCGACGATGGGCCTCAGTGTTCACCCATCGGGCCGCCCCAAAGGCCCTTTGAGCCTCGCTGTTAGCCGTCCTTCTACAGCAATCGACTACCTCCGAACTTCTTTCGGGCCTCGTCAGCATTCGAGCTTCCCCGACAACGAGATTTCTACAGTAACCAGGCCCCTTCCACGTTTCTACGACGGTCGACCGCCTTCAGGACTCCAGCCGAGCTCCTGTGATAACCGAACTTCTACCGCGAGCGGCCTACTCCGAACTTCCACTACGAGTGGTCTGCCCCGAACTCCTACTGCGAGCAGTCTACTCCAAACCCCTACAGTGGACGGCCTACCTCGGATCCCTACTGTAAGCAAATCCCATCCGAGCCTCTGCTGTAAGCATATTCCTTCCGAACTTCCATTACAGGTAGGCTTCAGCCGAGCTTCTTCGTAGTCGGATCCCGCGACAACCGATCTTCGACCGAGCCTCTACAATGGGACAGGACTCATCAGCCAGGTCGCTACTCCGAGCTCCCATGACAACTGACCTTCGACCGAGCTTCTACAATAAGCAGTCTCCCTTCAGCCTTCTACAAGAACCGGACTTCGACCGAACCTCCATAGCGGTTGGATATTGGATGAGCTTCTACGACGATCGGGTTCCAGCAGCTGGATTCCTACAACGACCGATCGCCTCCGATGTCTGCCGAACCTCCCCAACGCCATCCGAAGTCCATCACCGGCCAACCCTCCACCAGATCCTTCATAAAATCGAACTTCCCCAACGGATCATCTTCAGGCGAGTTTCCACATCGGGCGAATCCCAGACGGACTTCTCTAGCAACCGGATTCCTACCGGGCTTCGCCAATAAAAAGTCTCTATCCGAGCTTCTACAGCAGGTGACTCCCGCCTATAGTATCAGCGCCTAAGCTACCCGACAACAGTAGACTCATCAGCAGCTTCGGGGACATCCGAGCTTCTCCCAGACCAACAATAAAAAGCCATTCCGCTCCATCAGATGTCCCAGCCGAGCTCCAGCCGACGGATCCGAGCTCTCTGACAAGTCACGACAAGAGCCGCCCTCCTGCTCCACTCCCTGCAACAGATTTCATGCAACTCCACCACTCTCTGACAAGTCACGACAAGAGCCGCCCTCCTGCTCCACTCCCTGCAATGGATTTCATGCAGCTCCACCACTCTCTGGCAAGTCTCGACAACGGACACCACTCCACTCTCCGCAACAAGCTCCACGTGGTCCTGAACGACCCCTGACGCCACTACTCTCTGTAACAAACTCCACGCGGCTCTGAGCCGTCCACTACCAGACAGTTACAGACGTCGCTGTCGATCAGTTATACCCTCCGTCTATAAATAAAGAACCCCCAGACACGTTCTTCTCTAAGCTGGAAACTCTATCTCGAAACTCTGTCAAAATTTTCGTTCGAGCACTCCGTTTCTGTTGAAGCAGAGTACTGACTTGAGCATCGGAGGGTCTTGTCGGAGCACCTCCAACTCCGATTTAGACTTTTTTTGCAGGTCCCGACGGCGACCGCGGTCATTCCATCTCCAGCTTCTCCGACTTCGACGGAATTCTGCACCAATAGAATTGGCGCTAGAGGAAGGGCGCGTGTCTTTGCAGTACCCTTATTCTTAAAGGAGTGCTCAACGGGATCGATTCCAGTCATCTTCTCCGACATTCTCTTCTCCTTCTTCTACTAGATCCTCACCCAATGCCTCCCCGCAAAGCATCCATCAGGCGATCCACGGCCTCCACGGCCAGATCTCAAGCTCCGGCCTCACCCTCGATTTTCTAGGCCCCTCCCCCTCCTCCGGCAACAGTGGTCGACAGATCCATCCGGTGCCAGCCTAAAGGTAGGGAGAATCGGCCGAGGACCCTACCACGACCGGCGCCGTCGAGGGAAGAACAACCTGAAAATCGGCTTCCAATCGGGATCGTCTGCACCATCTCTAGAGAGCCCCGGAAGGGAGCGGCCAGCAGATCGACCGGACCGCCCAAGCGGCTAAGGACTGAAGGACCCATAACCTTTACTGAAGAAGATGCCTGAGAGGTCCAGTTCCCCCACAACGATGCGGTTGTAGTTTCTTTAAATATTGCTGATTATGATGTACACCGCATTCTTGTTGATAATGGAAGCTCGACTGATATTTTATTTTACGACGCCTTCTCAAAAATGTCCATCCCTGACGGTCGTTTGGGGTCGATTGGCTCCCCTTTAG